>NC_046362.1:19158545-19374833 GCF_011125445.2 Fundulus heteroclitus
CACTCCACAAATTTGTGACTCCAAAACCAAAGCGTCCTAAATCACAGTATGAAAGCAAATGTGTGATAAAATGTGGTGTGTTTTAACGGGCCAAACCTGTCTGAGATCAGAGACTGAATGAATGAATAACTAGTTGAAATGAAACCGCCCGATTACTAATCTCAGCGCCAGTAATGGAGCGCCTGCTCCTATATGGACAGTGACAAATACGCACAGAGGCCGCAGCTATTTAAGGCTCGACCAGAACGAATAAATACCTGATATGAAAGGTAGACACGGAGACTGGGGCTGATGTAATCAGCGCTGCCACGTCGAGGGCTCTCCATCATTGCAATCTGCAGATTGCAATAAAAGTTCCCAGAATTGCTCTGAGGAACTCAATCTGAACCAATCGACAATCACAGCCTCTGATCTCGCTCCCAATTGAGACACATCCCAGCTGAATGTCCCAGAAATTAGACCTACTTGGTGTGCTCATGATCTTGAGATGGGCAGATACAGCAGGTGTTATCCTTCTGTCTCTTTCTCTCTTTCTCTCTCTCTCTCTCTCACGCACACACACGGGTGGCGGTGGAAACATGCCGCAGCAAAATGGACAGTCCATACGTGTGTGATTTTACATAAAGCACCAAACAACCCCAGAAGTGACAAAGTGGAGAGGGATTGAAGGGCGACAGAAAGTCGCTTGCTGATGTGTGGATTTGCACTCGGACCGGTTCGACACAGCAGCACGACCCCCTGTCAGCAGAGAAGCAGCGGAGTGGGACAGGAAGAGGAGAAGGGAGCGCACCTCCTTTACGACAATAGGGCGGCTCATGTCGGGCTACGGAGCGGCCAAGCGTGTGCAGGAGGTCGGCCTGCGGCGGCCTGGTGTGACGGAGAGTGCAAAATGCTTCTAGAAAAAAAAAAAAAAAAACATCCATAATTTATGAGGAGGGAGAAAGGAAAATGCACCATGCAGGGCGATGAAACATCTTAAATAATTTTAGGGCCATGAAAAAAACAACAACCAAAAAAACGAATATTTTTGAGAACTTTAAATGTACAAAAACTTTCTTTAGTTCGTGATATTCTGGTGTCCGAGGTGTCACATAGCCTACTTTCAAGCAAAAAAGTAATAATAATAATAATAATAATAATAATAATAATAATAATAATAATAATAATAATAATAATAATAATATATTAATTCAATAACTAAATAGATGTATTTATATTTGAAGCTTTGCATTTAAATACATTATTTTCCATGGGTAAATAACATTATTAAGCTCAAGCATTGTATTTCCGTATATTAAAACCTTCATCAGGGCTAAGGAAAATTGCAAAAAAATATGCTTTCTTGCATTTTTAAATAATAATAATAATAATAATAATAATAAGTACATATACAAAAATACACAATTAAAAACAACAATAAATCTATGTTTTACGCGGTTTTTCCCCCCCTCCAGTATGAGAATTTTAAAAGCCAAATATGTGTTCGGGTGCTGCAGCGATGGGAGACGAAATGGTTCCCCGCGCGAGGAGACGCTTCCTCAGCCGAACATCCGTCCTCCGTCAGCCGGATTCCGCCTGGAAACGAGTCGTGAAGCGCCGCCCGCTTGGAAGCAGAGAATAGCGCAGGTTTAATGTCCTTCCAGCACCTGCCACGACTTGGATGTTGTTGACGAGCAAGAGGGGAGAGAGACAAAAAGAAGTCACCCGCTTTGAATAAAATAAAATAAATAAATAAGGATAAAAAAAAAAAAGTGGACCATGGATGAGTATGAATTTGACCTGTCACGGAAAGTTTAAATGGGGCTGGGCAAAGAGCGCATGTGACCAAGGTGGCCGGCATGATAGAAATCATCATCAGAGGGGTAATTACAGTGTCGTTTATGGCTGGCTGCCTTTGGCAAAAACTGTAATTTGGAGCACATCTCTTCTTTTAACCAGGGGGAAGGCGTTCAGCTTAAAGGATGGATGCGAGTGAAAGTAATGATGGATACTTTTTGTCTCAAATGTGACCCTCTATTAACATTTCCTGGCAGCATCTAGGATCCCGTCACCATGAAAGAGGACAAAAGTCATTTTCCCAGCTCACCAAATCCCCTCTTTTTAAATGCCATCCTCACCAATAAATGGGTGGAGGCCCCGCTTTATCACTCTCCACCCTTACCACCTCTCCATCCTCCCCTTTGTTTTGCAGGTGTCTCCAATTACCTGCTCGTTTGCCTCTAATGTTGGCACCGTTCTTCCGAAACATGTTGATACTGCCTCCAACACTAAAGTTTCTGAGAATCAGTGCAAACAACAAAGCAATGACATTCCTTCTGATCGGTGGCTTTATGAATTAAAGGGGCAAAAAAAAACAAAAAAAAAAAACAAGAGGGGAGTTGTTTCATGGCATTATATTATGATTTTTGGCTAGGGAAAGATGAGTGCCAAGCAGCAGTCGATTCAGCAAGAGAAAGAGTGTTGCTAAGAGACAGGGATGCTGCACAACTTGCATCAGGAGCTTGACTCTGACCTCCCATGCAAATTACCTTGTGCAAAAATCTTTTGTGTGAAAGAAAGTGGTGCACCACTAATACCTGACCTGAGAGGCCTTCATATCAAGATTCATCTGTGCTTTGGGAAATGAGGGAGTGTGACAAATGAGGGAGTGTGACACTTGTTGGTTTATTTATGTAATACTCAAAGTAGGGCTAGACGACATATGGGGGAAAAAAAAAAATGCAATTGTGAAATGATTCCAAAATATTGCGGCGACAATATTCATTTAAATTAACCCACATTTTTCTCAATCTTGAGCTTCAGTGTCGTGGCTGCTCAGATCTTCAGCTGAGGGCAAACAGGTAGGTGAGGCTCCATCCAGTTGGCCAAACACACTGTCGGCATGCAGAGCCTAGGACGCAGGGCACTTGCAATAGAACAGCCTCCCAAATATTGAAAATCAATCTATTTTTGATTTGGATTTTTTTTTTTTTTTTACTGCATACAGTGGCATTCAGCTGAATGGCAGCGGCAGCACCTACGAGGCGAAAAAAAAGGAACAATGTGCGAGTTGTACAGCGGAGGGTAAGGAAGTACTGTATGGCTGCACACAGCAATGCAGGAATGAGGCAGGCAGAAACAGGAAAATGAAAATGCAACAACATAAAGAATCAAACAATTACACAAACAAAGAAACGAGGGAGCAGAAGAATCCAAACCACGAGGCAAAACACAAGGAGGGCGGAAAGCAAAAGAACCACAACAGCAAAATCTGGTGAGGAGTGACTGAAAGTGAGCACAGTTCCGCTGAAAGGAGTGATTGGTGGAACAATGAGCAGGTGAGTCCATTGAATGAATGAGCTGCAGCTGTGTGGAAGCATGAACGGTGGGACTGATGGAGTATGGCAGGAAGAGGCACAGAGACGACATCAACGCCATTAAGGAGCACAAGATGAAGAATCTGAACAGGAGAGGCACAGGGAAACACAATTAGGAGTAAAATAATCACTAAACAGAACACGAGCAAAGATGAACGTATTGTCAAAGGCAAAAATGAACCCCGAACTGACAAGTTCACAAAACACAGCCAAAGTCCTTCATTTTGCGATGGTAGCTTGGTAGTGACGCTAGTGTCTGTATCGAATTTGAAGCTTTCTGATTTGGCTTTAAACTAAAGGGCTATTCCACTGTTTCGAAGGAAGTTGGTACAGCATGTGTTGAGATTGATAATTTTCCAGTTCTACAATAAATACAGAGACAGGTCAAGCCTTAACCAAACCATTCAACGCTCAATAGAAATGCTTCAAAACAGGTTTTTAAACCTTTATTGTTTTTTTTAAAAAAAAAGGAATATTTTAGATGCTTTTTCTTGGCATTCAGATCAACTCCGTTTGAGACGAGGACAAAGCCAAATGGACCGTACATCACACAGGTCAAACCTGAATAGATACATTTCTGCCCGACACATTCAGAGAAAACAAAAACTTTGTGGCTTTCTCGATAATAGTACTGTTGGCGTCGTTGCCGGGAAAGGGAGGTGCTGAAAGCAGGGCTTGCCTGGGGGTACCACTCTTTCAGGAAGCATTTATTTTGCAGCGAAAACTTCGATTCAAGACATTGTGCAGCGAAAACTCAAGAGAAAAGTTAGATTAAAAAAAACAAACAAAACGTTTCCAGTGATATTTTCTTTTATTCATTTAACAGTCAAATATATTACATTCATATTTAGCTTGAGCACGACACCGTCACCTGGAGCTCCTCCATAACCAGAGTTCCCTGATTTTCAGGGAAAGCTGCAGGTGGTGTCCTGCAGATGCACGGCCGTATTCACATGTGACATCTTCGGCTTTCCTGACCTGCGTGTCATTTAAGACAAGAATGATAATGATGTCTCTCAGATGGGGAGGGAGGGCTTAAATGGCCGGAGGGGGGGGGGGGGGGGGGCAGATGGGGTTGTGACCTGTACCAGGTTATCTGAAGTGGACACTGATAATGGCCTTTTAGTCATGCCAGGTTTGATCCCTCGCCGCCAAGGAGCAAGAGTTAATCAATAGTCTGAACGGAGCATTCATATGAGGTTACTGTATGAGCAACTAGTCAGCGGGTAGAGAAAAAAAAAAAAAAAAAAAAAAAACAGCAACATCTGCACATCAGTTAATTGGCCGCACATTTGACGGGGTCAGTGCGAGAAAGAAGCAAAGAGCTACATATCAATAGGATCACATGGTGAAAAAAAACCCAAATCAATTGCGCTGAATTGATTGAACATCAGGTTTTTCACCGTCCCTATGAAAAACACACGGAAATGCGCAAGTTATGATCACAGCGAGCCAAGGATAGATTAACTCGTGGAACCGACAAACACAACTTGGAGGCAGAGACATAAAACAGGCGTTTTAATCAAAGCTAAGTGAAATATAGATCCCTCTTCTCCTCTCAGGGTTCTTCACATTATGCAGGGAGGAAAAAGAAGAGGAAAAAAAAAAAAGGCGAGGAAACGGAGAGCGGCAAGAGGGAGCAATACACTACAGCGTTCAAAGCCAACCTTGTCAATAGTACTCACAGTGGGCTAGGGGAGTGTAATAGCACTTCCCTGATTCTACATTGATATCATATAATCCTGTGTGCCCTGTTTCGGTATCATATTTATCTAACCTGCTGGGGGACAGGCTAAGGGGGACGGTGTCCCTGCTGCTAGGAGCAGACACATTACACACCGCCTCGTGTATTCTTATTGATTACTCCCACCCCACTGCCCAGGGACCATAATTTAACTCAGCAGGCACTACAGTTAATACTGGAATTCAAACATTCCATCTACACTTCAAGAGCCAAAAACAATTGACACTTTAAAAAGTGCAGGGCCCTTTCTAAATGGGATCTGAAGGGAATGGATCTCTATTTTCTTCTGTGTGCTTTTCTTTTTTTTTTTCTTTTTTTTTCTTCTCCATCCCCCGTCGCTTCTTTTTTCCTCTCTGTGCTGATGCTCAGACGTACCATGGCGCTTTGAAAGAGTAACAATTTGTTAAGGGATGTTTTAATTAGGAAGCCTGGCGATTTGAGCGTTCTATTTTTCTTTAAACTCTCCAAAATCTGGATGCCACAGAACCAGTCTGATAACACTTCATGATAAAATGTGAATGTCTTTTACAGCTTTATTCGTGCAGCGGGCTGGACTTTCTGCCGCAAATCATGGACTTAGGACAGCATGACTGAGGGCGCGTGGGACGCTCCTCTTTCCTCTCACCTCTCACATAAGATTATTTCTGCAAAATGTTTAAACCGTTGAGGGAAATCGTTAAAGCACGTGTTATAAAAGAGGCTGAAGATCAACATTTCTCGTCTGATCAGCAATTGGGCTAGCAAAACAATATATTAAAAGGATGAACAGCAGGGAGCACCGAATGACAAAAAGGCCAAAAACATAAAATACATAGTAAAACATCTGTTCTTTTATAAAAAAAAATAACCCAGAAAAAACATTTTCACCATGGAAACATAAAAAATAAGCAAGATGGAATACCTGCTGTATATATATATATATATATATATATATATATATATATATATATATATATATATACTCACAATGACAAAAAAATTATTTCAGAAAATGCCCAAATTGTGGTCTTATCTCTCGAGGAGGCGATCAAACCAGCTTTTTAGGTCTGGACGGACACACGCCGCCACGCTTTTCTCAAAGCTAAAAACCAGTATCATCGGGGATTAATATGCATTAATTAAACCAACTCTGTTTCCTTTAATGAGAGCGGGAGGATTTGATGTCAGTGCAGTTGAATTCACAAAGGCTTCAATGCACCTAATTAAGCAGCATATCTGCAATGAACTGAAATAATCAATACAGAAAAAAAAATATATATATATATTTAGGCTGTTATGGATCCTAAATCATATCCTATCCTCACCTTAGCAATAAGAGAAATTGTCTTTTTTAGGGTTTATTTGAAAATGTTCTCATTTCCTGTGCAACAATTAAAATGCCTGTTTTGTCGAGGCTTTTAGTCATACGTGGCAGCGCTCGCTGTTGCATCTGCGTGCCGTGCAGAGATAGAGAGTCTGTGGAGGGCCAGGGAAGCAGACTCCAGAGATCCATCCATCTCAATCTGAGGCTACAGCTGACACCTTACAAAGAGGTACAATTAATAAGGGCATTATCCAGCAGCAGGCAACAATGGAGTCCTAAAGCAGAGACACCAACCTCAGGAGGCCCGGGGAGCAGAGAAAAGGGAGCGTGTCTGTTTATGGGTGGGGGGAAGTGCGAGCCAAAGTGCTTCAAAATGGAATGCATTACAACCAGTGTCTTCAGGACATAAATTACGATCTATTACATTTGACGATTATGATAGATGGTGACCGCTGTTTGCTGCGCTAAATGGGTCAAATTAGTCCTCGTAATTTACACTTTGGACTCACAATGTGGGATTTTGTTTTGGGCTGAACAAAAGTAAAAAAAAAAAAAAAAAAAAAGTAGAAGACTCTTCAATGTCTGACTGATGACAGCTCTTCAGGTTATAGAGACATCATAAGAAGGAAACCCGAGTTATCAAACCCAACCTAACCGATAGTGGAGCCCTCATGAAATTGTCCTGTTAGTGCAGGTTGAGTGCAGCTCTGTGGTTCACAGGGGATAGGGCGGGGACACCGCTGCACTGACATTTACAGCAATCCAGGAGTTGTTTGTGGTCACTGGACTGGAGACAAACGCTGAACCCAAAAGGTCAGGGGGGTTGTGACTAAATTTCATCCACAGTGGAGGTCTCTCTGTTGGAAAAGACAAACAGAAAGCAGCTGAGGTGTGTTTTGGGGGGGGGAGACCGCTCCCGTTTCCCCCCCTAGAAAGCAATCCGTCATCATGTAAACACAGGACCAGCCCAGGAGGAGGAGGAAGCTGAATAAATGTTACCCCCTTACACACACACACACCCTCTCCTCAAAAAAAAAACTGGACAACAAACAAAAAAAAGCAGATCAATACGAGTTGAACCAACGAGTGGAACAATGGTGTGAGAATGAATTCTTAAGTAATGAAGTCTAAATCGCCTCATAAGTCACTTCCAGTTTTTAAAACAGAGTCAAGAGTCCCCCCCCCTCACATCGTTGTGATGGTTTTATATTTTCCAGCTCATTCCACGAGGAGAGGATGAGCTTGGTTATGGATTAAAGCTTTGATCAATAACAAGATAGGAGGCCGGCTCTCTAAGCTCAAGAAAATTAATTCGAAATGCAGTCAAACTCTTATCGACCGACAACCAGGGGCTTGCTTTCATTGCAGGTAGTTGATAATCCACCAATATTGTGATGAGCGGCTAATCTCTTATTTTAAATATGACCTCCACGGCAAATAATAAAAGTAAAGACTGGCCAGCCATTTGTTATCTGAGCAGAATGTGGGGTCATGTGATGTGTTTGGGCGAACTGCGCTTTAAGTTCATCTTTACAACAACTTTTGATTCATGAAAAAGTTTCGTTTGCACTAGCTGGTGGTGGTGCAGAAATCTTTTTAGACATCACTAAATAAGTGAATTTAAGAAAACAAGCTTTCATTCATTTGTGGGATTAAAAAAGGGCTAGGCATTAGAAAGCAAAAATTAAAACTAAAAAAGATCATTCTTTTACCCATGCAAAGCTATTTTGGAACGGAAACTTAAAGAAAACCTATTACTTTCAAAATATTTTGCAACTACATTAAGGACATGGTTTAAAAAACAGACAACAGAAGAAAGCAAAACACTAAAAACTTGACATGAGTGCTCATTTGCTTCCAAACCAATTCAGTTTTAACAGGTTTTCTAAAAAAAAAAAAAAAAAAAAAAGCATTTACAGTAGCTTTTCAGTGAAGAAGTGATGTTTTGAAGCAGCTCTCGTAGGTCTGTAGTATCTAAAAGTCTGTAGAGCTGGAGTTCCAAGTCCCTTAACACTTTGAAATCATAAAAACAAATGAAGTTGACAACTTCTTAACTGTTCTTTCTTTAGAATTTGGCTCTGATGCTATCATACCTCTATCACCAATGTTCAATACTTGTTTATAAAGACACTCCACAAACCTGATTGTTGATTGGCTGGTTTGAGACATGACTGCCAAACCATAGGACAAATGGGAAATTATACGAAAACTGAGACAACACCATTTGATTTTCAAATCTCAGACCGTTTCTAATCATCTAACAAAAAAAGTAACTTTTAATTTTTTGTGTGTTTAAGACATTATTTAAATACAGCTCTTAAAATTCTAACTGGAATCTTATATTAGACCCACATATTATTTCTCTGTTACCTGTTAAATGTCATCAAACCTGAAGTTATTTTATGTTAGGAAGTTTTTTAACCCTGCAAAAAATCTGAAACACTTAGTTTTCAAAGTATTTAGAGTTAAATACTTGCTAAATCTTTATTTTTTTATTTTTTTCCCACCAAGAGCTTTGATGGTTGACAACTGTGTCATCAGCATACCTCTGAAGGCCAGTGTCAGGATGTACATCTGAAAGATCAATAAAACATAATCTTAAAAACAGGGGGCCCAATAAAGTTTTTTGTTGAACTTTTTTTTAGAAGACAGTCCGTTGTTCAAGCTCCTTTAGAAATGATTCAAAGCAGGATCATGACTACTCAGACTGGTACCATGTTGAGTTTTGAGATTAAAGGTATATAGCCACGTGGAATGCCTATACCAAAAAGACCAAAATCCAGTTGATTATGATAAAATAAGGCTATACACTCCAAGCGTCTGTCCAGATAGCATTTTGTCATTTTTGAGCCTAAAAATAACCACCTCATCGGGCGCGATGAACAGATATAAACAAAATTTGTATCTTATGTTCAGATCTTGTGCCGCAGTATCCTTTCAAGTATTTTAGGGAAATAATGCCATCTGTATGGGATTGTTTCACAAACATGATTTCCTGGAGTGGCACGAAATAAGAACAACTTATTTTTTTCTGATTCAATATTCTTAAAACATCAACTGCAGATTCCGTTCCTCATGCAATGTTTTAAAACATGATTATGTTTAATAAAAACTATAATGGGCCAAGTTTTGTTTCAGTAGAAGTGGATTTTCTTTTTCATTTTATATATTTTTCAATGTTCCAAGAAAAAGTCTCAATGTCTTTCATTTAAGTATTACATCTCTTGTGAACCTGGGAGAAAGGGAGAGGTTTTAGACATTTATCACAAAAAAATAATTACAGTAGTCTGAAAAGTGTAACATGCGTTTGCACTCTGTCCCCTTTTAAATAAATAAAACAGCCTTCAGACACCACTTCATAAGTAAATATATTCATATACTACTAGTTCCTGTTATAAACACCAATGAAATTAGAAAATAGATAAATGCATAGAATATTTTCCACCAGAATACTTTGTCTTAACACAAGGAAATATATTCATATGCCATATTTGATCAACACACAAATTGGATGTTTATGTTGTTTTCCGGCATTTTATGAAAGTAATTCTGTTCCCAACATTTTTAACAGACATGAATATCTTGCTTTGACTAAAACAAAAAAAAAAAGTAAGATTTGTATTTTCCTGTTTAAATTTTTACTTGTTGCATCAAAAGCAGCAATAAGTGCAAATTCCAGTTATGATGCCAGATTATTCTGCAGGTTTAGGATTTCTCTGGACCTAAAAGCGGCATGGGTCAATCTTTCTTTTCAGTCCACCAATCAAAAGTTGTCCCTCTATGCCACAAAGGCGCCACTTATGTTAAGCCTCATTCCCCTCTGGCACAAACTTTTAACACCGGGGGAACTGCTGTTGTGCAAGTTACAAATCAGAAGCAAAACAAAGCGGGTTAATTGATGATCAGCACGATTGGGTTTTAATGAGGCCATGATGCCCACGGCCAGGCCCGGATCAGGATACACAGGACTTTCTCCTCAATGCTCCGTCTTCTTTGATCTTGTTTGGTTCCTTGACTGCGGCGACAGCCATTGTTGGCTTTAATTACTTCACCAACCAAATGGTACGGATGAAAGATAGGTTTCTGTAATTAATAAAATTTCCATAAATTTGAATCACTAACCAGTCTCATTAGCTCGCGCCTTTTGTCTCGACTGAAGTTCCCATGTCATCCTTTTCCAACTTTAACTATACAGGAAAAAAAAAATATTTCTCGAGGGCAGGGATTCACTTGATATGTACCATATTTCCCAATAATCAAATTCACTGTAGGTAATTAAATGCAGCACGCACTGTAGTCCTGCTCCAGTGATTGAGGTCAACCCGAGGAAAACGGCAATTGCTGCATTAAACTGAGCAAACGCTCAAAAAAAGAAAAAGAAAAAAGTCTTTTCAATTAGGTATTTCAGAGGAACGCTGCAGCGGCGGGAATGTTGATCTCATTCAAGCTCTAAAACATAATCAAATTGTTGAAGAATTCATCTTTGATCATGTGTAATCAGGTTCAGGGCTGCTTGCTGCATCGCTGAGTTGCACGGCTGCTTGCTGGCACTTGGTGCTTTGGATGGAAGTCAGCTTGGCAGTGACCGATCTGCAGGGTATTCGCAGGACAATAAAAAGGACAGTTACTCAGAGGGAGTAAAACACCTGTTATTTTGGGCATTTCGAAAATGTTTGGACTGGAAAGCAAGGGCTGAAATCTTTAATCGCGCTGTGGCTTGCAAAAGCATCAACGCAACTTGAACTTCTTATTTTGTTGTGTGACAACTGCTAACTTCGATGTATCTTGTTGGGTTTGTGTGTGATTGACCAAGACAATTGTATAACATAATTGTAAAAATGGAAGGAAAATAAATTTTTTTCTTGTAATACATATTCATACCCTTTAAACCTTTTGAATTATGTGTTGCATTATAACTACAAGGGCCAACGCACTTTATCCTGATCTCATGTGATCGACCAACACAAAGTTTGAAACTGTTACCAAGTGCAAGGAAAATTACACTGTTTTTCAAACATTAAGAGCTCTGAAAAGTGTGGGTTGCGTTCATATTCAGCCCATTTTACTCCAACACGCCAAAAGAAAGTCCATCACAACCATTGCCTTCTAAATCACCCATAATGCCTTCCAAAGGTATGGTTTGGACCCCTAAATGATGCAAAATGGACCAATTGCCTTCAGAAATCCCCCAATTACTAGATAAATTCAAGCTTTTGTGTTTCCAATCTCAGCTGTTCAGTGAGAGACTCAGAAGTTTACTGGAGAACATTAGAGAACAAACAGCATCATGAAGACCAAAGAACACATCAGACAGGTCAGGGAGCAGGTTGTACAGAAGTTTAAAACAAGGTTAGGTGAAACAAAAAAAAAACAAAAAAAAAAAACAAAAAAACAGCACCAAAGCTTTAAATTTAAAAAGGCAGCTGGTTTGTACTGGGGTTTATTTAGGGGTTTCAGGGTCAGTTGGAGTAGCTATGCTTGCACATTACACTTTTTAGTTTTGTATTTTTTTATTATTATGAAATGTAAAAACCATGCGTCTCTTTCCTTTCATTTCACAAATATGCATTACTTTGTGTTGGTCAATTACATGAAATCCCAATAGCATACAATGGTATTAGTGGTTGTAACCATGACAAATGTGGGAAACTTAAAGTTTGAATATGATGCATTTCTTTCTTTATTTTTTTTTTACAATTTGAATGTAAAGGTCGCCTGTTTTCAGATGCCTAAATAAGGAAAAAAAACAAGAAAACAAGACAAACAAAATAAAACAACAATTTACTCCATTATCATCATTTGTAATATAGTACAAACATCCCTGCATCAATGCAATGTTTTTCCCCTTTGGTATAAAAACGAAGCTATTTCCAATCATCACAGTCCAGGTCAGACAAAAGGGAAGCAAGCGTTTGTTGCTTTGTGACAATGCTCTATAATCTTGTGGAGAACAGCCTGTCATTACCCGGCTGTGGTGTAATAGACTGACATGGATGCTATGGGGAGCAATTGATTCCCGCACATCAATCAGTAGGGGAAGCGCACCTTTAATGATTGCAGAGAAGTGGCTTGTTTGTCCTCAACATCACGATAAATGCTAACACGGAAGTGGTGCACAATGCCGGCGTGGCCGACTGAAGAGGGAGCTGCTCATAATGGGGAATTCAACAGTCCACCCCTACTTTGCCCAGGTCTTCTTTCTGATAGTTTGTTTGATATTCCTGCAGCTCTGGTCTCGCAAACATCATTGAAATGTTGAATGTTTCATCTTGGATGATGAACGATACAAGCATCTTATCAATGATGAAATTACACACAGAAGTTTTATCCCAGTATTGTTTTTAGGTTTTTAAGGAAAGCTGTTTGGTAGGTATGCGGGCCGGTAAGCAGAAAATCCCAGCTAGATGCAGAGAATATACAATCTTCTTCTCTAAAAGGGAGGGTCCCACCTGATTAAGAAGGGCAGGGGAAGACTTTGGCGGGCCAACGAGAGAGGTCAAGGATACACGGAGCAGCCCCCCCCCCACCTCCTCTCGCATCATTTTTCTGTATGACAGCAGCACCCCGAGGTTGAAGTTCGCCGAGACTCTCCATGAACAGAGCGCTTAACGTCAAACACAAGATTAAAGCAGGGGTGTCGCATCTTGGCAGGACCAAATGAAAATATCAACCGCTAAGCCTCCATCCCCCCACACCCACCCTTCTGAAAAAGCCAAGGGACAGGTATCTAATATTAGAGAGTAAAGCCTAGTTAGCAAAGGCAGCCTGCTGCTTTCCACATTCTCAGCGCTGGTCAAAAGGCCAGACTGGCTTTGGAATTGCTTTATTGGGGAAATATATTACAGTAGAGGCCTGCAGAACAGCCTTATTAAGGAGCCAGAGAAGCGATGCCCTCGTGACACTCGGGAGGAACTGGGGACATTTACATATTACTGAATGAGATGCAATTTTAGATTTTATTTTATTTGCAATGCGGCGTAATCAAGGGAGACCAAATCTTTAAAGCCTAATCCTGCAGTTCAAAACAGAAGATGACCGTCCTAAAAAATCCCGCAGCGTGTCTAAACACCGTTCAGCTTGTGAAACTGTACGGGAAATTAATTTTATTTTGGAACAGAAAACACAGTTAAACAGAAAAGAAAGTGTCAAAGTGGTTGAGCCATGTGTCTGGGATTTAAACAAGCACGTTTTTTTTAGTGGGAAGCAGTTTTATTGTAGACAAATGACTTGTTTTCTTCCCTCGTCACAGCGCGGCGACAGAAGCTGGTGCTTCAGCTCTTTGAGTGGCTTGGAGGAATAAAAGAGGCTTATCTGGCCCCTCTCATTTCTTCAGCCACATAATCAGATGACCTGAGGAGAGCTTAAAGAAACAAAGCCAGTCCAACACTCCCTACTCTATCTATCTATCTATCTATCTATCTATCTATCTATCTATCTATCTATCTATCTATCTATCTATCTATCTATCTATCTTTGCACTCTTAAAACCTAAATTATGTCAGTAATATCATGTCAGTGATAGATTCATTTAACAGATGTAAAATAAATAAAAAGCAAACTTTATGACCTCAGTTCACCCTTAAAACTATACGTAACAAGACCATAATTTTTTAGTAAATTATTTAAAACCATTTTTATTTGATTCTTTCGTTAAAAAATGTAGACTTTCTATAGTGATTTAAAAAATAATAATAATTTAAAAACAATAAAAAAAGATGTATTTGCACAAGAACGCTTGTACAAATGAACCGCAAAAAAACATCCAAACGAACTCCTTCCGAACTATTTCATTTGACATTGTAGGTAAATAAATGGCTTAAAGAATTTTTTTTTTTTGCCACATGATCCCTGCCAACGCCTATTTTCTTCCTCTGTCGTACAGCACTATTAATAATCATAAACTCCAGCAAGACATGAAGCTGATCTCGAAGGCTTTTCTATAATCCCTCCCCTGGAAGTGGTCTTTACTGGAAGGCTAGTTTTGTGATGGGCTCACCCAGTCGCACAATGTTGCACTGGGATACAGCATTCAGCTTAAGCCAACTTATCTACTGCATTCAAAGCACATCCATTGAGCTATGTGGGGGAGACTTTTTGCCGATCTATTAAAAAAAAATGCTCTTATCTGTATTTAGCATATGCTGTGTATGTCAGCGCTGGCAGCTTTGGACGGATTTACACAGAAAAAGGAAGGGGGGAAAAAAAACACCTCAAGATATTCTTGAGCTGAAACTACTGATAACATTCGGAAAGTTCTGCAGACAAGCAGGTTTGTACAAAAAGACACATTTATTTGTCGCCCTCCTATATTTGCTTTGTGTTACTTTTTTTGGTGCAAAGTGGGTGTTTTAGAATTAAATTAGCCTCTATTTTTCCCCCCTACTTTTAGAAATGATTCAGTTTTCCGCCTGGATAAATGTAAACACTGTTGCCACTCAACAGCGGGAATCAAAACATACTGACGCTTTTTCTTTCAGCAAACATATGTAGCATAACAATGTTTATGTAACATGCATTTGTGCACTTTTCATAAAGAAGAGAAGTGAGAATTAAAAAAAAAAAGTTTGTATTTGGTGGAGATAAAAATAGCTTCAGTGTGTTAGAAATATTTTATAGAGGGGAAAAAAAAGAAGAAAGATCTGCTGTTGCTAGCTGACGGGAACTTTTTGGAATCTAGCAGCAAATAAGGTGGAAATAATCCACACATGAGGCTTTCAATGTGTTTCAGTGGGAAGTCCTTCAGAGGAAATGCTGCTGCAGCAGAAAAAAAAAGGGCTCCCAACCCCTCTTTCTTTCACTTTGCTTTCATTGCAAGAGACAAGCCTTGTTTGCACTGCGACGTAATCACTCGTAGACGGAGGGGGAAACTCAACATTTGGTCAATAAAAACTGAAGCAAATTTTGCACAAAAATAAAAAAAAAATACACAATGGATTTCCTCCTCGAGCAGCAGGAGCGAAATAAAAACATTTGGCTTTCAAAATCTAAAGATGAGAGGGGATTTTTTTATCTCCACTGGCTGCTTTTATATATATATATATATATATATATATATATATATATATATATATATATATATATATATATAATTTACAAAAAATATTTATATAAAAAAAAATGTTTTTCCCTTTTTTCTTCTGTTGCAAGTAAACCTTTATTTAACTCTGCTCTCTGGGCTATGGAGCTTTGGCCTTTGAAGCGATTGAGAAAGAGCCCCGTTATTCATGCTGCATTCAGTGCTGAGAACTGAGCCTCCACAAACAGCAGTATCCTCTCATACCTGTTGAGAACACTTTCATCCTTAATGGGCTCATTAGCCACATTGTTAATTGAGTGCCATTCAGGCCAACATCAAAGCTAATAATAATTGTTTACTTACTTTAGTTGCTTCACCAAAATAGACCCAGCTGAGGTGGAAGGTTGCTCGGTTAGAAAGTGTGTGTTCAGAAGGGGATGTCCACTCTAAAATAGACCAAAAGTAAGAAGAAGAAAAACCCGATCATTAAAAAAAAAAGGCTGTCTTTAATTCGGTTGTGTTGGATTTTAAGCACGGGAGAAAATATTTTTCAAGTATTTTTAAAATGGAAAATGCTGTTTTAGTTATACGTTTTATTTTTGAATGGAGCTTTTATTATTTTATAACAAAATTAATACATAATAAAGAACTAATAAAAAATATTATTAAAAAAAATCCAAAAAGTAACAATAATGATACAAATAATAACATGTGAGTTTTTGTCCTGCAGGTTTTCTCCCTGCACAGCCTGCTGCCACATTAGGGGATAATGGGATGGCAAAATAGAGGCTAACTCATTGGAATTAAATTTATCAGCCTGTGCTCAGAGGTAATAAGCTGTCAGTTATAAAATAAAGATTTGTATTTAGATATATGATAGGAAGAAGAAATGAATAGGGAAAATATATGAAGCTGCTTTACAACTAAATTACTTATTTGGAGCCAACAGACCACGGAGGGGATCACGATGATGACGGTGATTATTGCAGATAATATTTTTTCTTATTTTTTTTCCCCCTGTGGAGGTGAAAATAGCAAATATGAATTAGGTTCACAAAGAGTTAACAGAAGGCTTGCAGCACTGTTTTGTTTGAGGTACCATTATCAAACTGTATAATGTAGGAAATCTAATTAGTACTGAGGAGTTGAATGACAGACTTGTTAGAACTGGCAATTATCAGCAACATTTGAAACATTCTGAGACATATATGCATGTAGTTTTGGTAACAATTACATGGCTGCTCACATGAACTGCTCTCACATTAAAGGCTGTCGCTTTAAATTCAGCTCGAGCTCGTTGGGGAAGCTGACTATCCATTTCAAACTAACATTTTCATCATAGCAGGACTTCTATTTTTTCATACAGAGAGAGGGAGAGAGAGAGAGAGAGAGAGAGAGAGAGGGAGAGAGAGAGAGAGAGAGAGGAGGGCTGAGCTGATGAAAGCTGGTCAAAGTTACACCTGGGCTTGAGGCTAAGGCAGCTCCATTTCAATTGATTAGGTACCCGAGCGTGATGAAAGTTTTTCAAAAAGTGACACCACAGTCACAACATTTCAAAGACAACAATCCCCGCTGCATGCCAGGATGCAGAAAACATGCCAGAACCCAGGTGAGGAAAACAGATGAAACGTTTAAAAGCATCACATTTAAAATTGTATGACAATGGCTGTCCTCCTGATTCCCCGATAACTAATTTGCAGTTTGCGTAACGTGTCATCTTAGTCATCTAAATTATCGGAAATATGTGATTTATTATTATTTACCCAATTTGTGTACCAGTGGAAGATTTTCTGACTTTTACAGTGTTTTTTTTTCTTGTCAGAAATTTAGATGTTAACGCTTTATATCCAAGCGCAGGAAATTATTATTATTATTATTTTTATTTTTTTAGAAAATTTGACTTAAAAAAACAGTATTGGGTGCTATTTTTTAACAAAAGATTTTAAATTTTTTATTTGGTATCTCAAATTACACAATAGGCTTTTTTGATTGTGTTTTCTAAAAATGCATAACACACTTAAACAGCATTTTGCTGTTTTGCATTTCCATTGGGAATGTGTCAAATATTCAGAAAAGTCAAAATTTATTTATACTCCTGTTTCCTGACTGGAGGTAACATAAAATGTATGGAGTGGCATGGCCAGAATCCTGATAAAGAATCTGTGGTGGGACATAAAGATTAGGGCGATGGTAAAGAGGCCTTCCAACCTCATAAACTTGGAGCTCATCACCAAAGTACCAGTGGAAACACAGAACAAGCTGGTCAGCAATTATAAGAAACATTTGATTATTTTAATTAAAATATAGATTTATTTAATAAATTATCAAGTAAGCAAAATTATAGGTAAATAAAAATATAGATTTTTTAAATTTATACTAATTTTACATTGTTTTATTACCTTGTGACAGACATGTGTCTAACTTCTACTCTGAAACCAAGTTCTTACATGAATAATAATATAGTAAATTTTACATTTTCCAGGGGTATGAATAATTTTGGGTTTAATTGCTCTTGCTACAGCAGGTTTTTGAGGAATGCTTTTTTTAAAAAAAAAATATTGAGTTCTGATAAATATTTAAATCAAACCTGATTCATTTGATGTTACACAGCTAATTTCATTCTTACTTGTACAAATAAAGTAAAATCTATTTGCGACAATGTCAGATGGCTGATTTTCATCTTAAAACGGCGGCACTTTTTAATATATATATATCACCTATTGAGCGAAAGATTTGATAGATATGTTCTTTTCATCTGAGCCACCCGGTGTAAACAAGCAAAGAAAGGTGTATTAAAAATGCTGTGTCTATAGGGCTCATGTCTGATGTCTGTCAAATCATTAGAAAAAAAGGAGAGACTCTCTTATCAAATGCCTGGGATCAGCAATAGTGGTGGCACATCACTGAGATGAGGTATGCCTTCCATGGGGGCAACTCGAGGGGGCCTTTTGTGAATTTATAGAGTGCGATAAAATCAGCTTCATATTTCTCTGCGAAATCGGCTGATGAAAGGAGCCTGCAAGAGAATTACACGGCGGAGAGTTTTGTCGCCGGATCCGTAGGCTTTAGAGGCTGGGAATTGAAAAAGATAATGAGAAAAGCCATGCTGCAAGGTTGGCTGTGTTTAATAAGTCATCATGCCTCCTATCTATTGTTAGGAGCCCACCAAAGATTGTGTTTCCGGCATTGCTTAATACTCTGCAGCAAGCAGGCGTTTCAATGGCTATATTATAACCAGCCGAGCGACGAAGGGGGCTGGAAGCTTATAGCGGAGACACCATTAGAGTCTTGTGATAGCAGTGAACAAAGAACTGAAAAAAAAAATGAGACTGTTCTCTTGGTTTTCTTCTCCTCTTAAAGAAAATGTGACTGCATTTAAGACACAATCCAACTTCAGACCTATATCTTTCTTGCAAATTGTTTGTGTCAGTAAAAAACAAAAAAAACAAACAGAAAACCAGGCTGCAATTGACAGCTAGATAAAGACAAACATAGCAGAACGGTAGAGATTATAAGAAAAAAAAAAAAGATGTGTTCATCTCATAACTAATCAAACAAATTCCCACCACTCCAGTGATTTCTTTCTTCTCCTTGCAGTGTGTGTGAAGGAAAGCGAATGTAAATGTGAGCTGATGATGAATGGCTGAACTGATTTTCTGAAAAGAATTAAAGCTTTGTGATGACACTTGACACATATTGGATGAAGGGAAAAATTAGAAAAAAAATAAAAAATAAATAAAAGCCCTACTTTTTTTTGTTTTTTACAGTTTGTGTAATTACTGTATGACACATGTAATGGCCCATATTTTGCATTTTGACAGCATGCTTCAGAGCCATCTTTTGTCTTCATGTCACCGCCTCAGGGCATGCATGAAAACAACACCATTACTACACTCAGAACTAGACTGTTTGTTGTACATTTGTACGCTTACATCTGCCTCCTCCAGCTTTAAAAAGACAGTCTTGTCGCACACTCTGATCAAAAAAAAAAAAAAAAAGAAGAGTCAGTCAGGAAGGATTTCTGAAGCGTGCAGAGTTTTTAACATGGAAATTGGCTTTGAACCCCATCTACACAGGTCGGCACATCCCTGGGCAAAGCTCCGCCGCCGCTGCTGACGGAGAAAATGAACAATCGGTTCCTCATAATGTGGCCTGATTATTATCCTACTTACCCCCCACAAATTTAAACTCAGAGCAAATTTCTGCACCCTGTGAAATCTGTAAACTCGGAGGCAGGGAGGGGTCTTAATGTCTGTTTTCAGAAAAAAAAAAAAAAAGAGTCAAATTGAAGCACCATCCACAGTGCAGTTCTAAAAGTAAAAAAAAAAGAAAAAGAAAAGAAGAAACCTATCAACAAAGCATTTTCAGAGTCCAAAACAAGAAAACAACACCTATTTAAGATACTTCTGACCTGTCTAGCAAAGATTATCTTAAAAAAAATGCTCCAATTTGTCTCATCTTTAAATTTGCCATTAACTTCTGGCGCCAGGGAATAACATAAAAAAAAAAATCCTACCTGTGTAGAAATGCTGTTTTCAGACTCCAAAAGGAAAACAAACTATGATTTTTATGTCAAGCTCAAGTGAGGTGGGACTCAAGACTGTGCAACATGATACAAACCCGAGCAAAGTTTTGAGCGGAGTGAGTTCACTGACTTTGGGAAGGGATCTGTCAGCGTCCAATCTGAGATGTCTTTATTTGACGCAATTGTTTTTTTTGGGTTTTTTTTTTTTTTGTTCCCGCGACCAGTCCAACCCGCCAGTGTCCCTTTCACCCCTAAAAGCAGCTGGGGCCCTGACCCCTACAGCAGCGGCCCTCAAAGCCTGGCTCTTTTCAGACTCGGGAGCGCAGGGGGAACCTCCCCGTTCACTCCCACAGGCAACATCCCTTTCAGCCGTAGAGATAACTTTATTCATCTTGTGCATCATTGTATCCAGTTGAATGCGAGGAACTATGCAGACACTTGAGCGAATTGAGCTAGCGTGCGTGCATGTGTTAAGGACAGGAAGAAGGGGAGGTGTTATGTCTCAATTTCTGCCGATTGGCAGAAAGAAAGAAAAAAAATATGCGCGGAAGAACTTTGAAAAACCTACTCGGGCTTTTTCATTTCGCCGCGAGAGATGAAGTTGATCAAATTTGAGGAAGACGGAGTCATGATTCCATATTAGCACTTAAAACTCGCAATCACCGAAGAACAAATATTTTGAGGATGACACCAGCGCCTGCAGATGCTTTCTCTGAGTTTCTGGAGTTAATTTACATAAAAGTGCTAAATAGCTGTGTTTTTCTCTCCCTCTCCGTCTCTTGTCTACAGCGGTAAACTCTGCTGATTTGGCGATGGACAGCTGCCAGAGACAGTTAGGCTTATGTTCACCTGCCTAACACCAAAACAGCATGAGGACCACCCTGCTCTTCTCTCATCATTCATATTCAAGCCAGGGCCTCTTGACAAGTCTGCTGATCTCACTCAATGTTTTGTGATTTGGACAATACGTTTTCAGTGTGTGGGCAAAAAAATGCTGAGGCCATCTCCCTTCTACGGGCCAGTCTTGTGAGACAAAACTGAGGCAGAAGCTCTCAAACTTTCCCTCTTCTGTGAGACTTCAGCTTGTCAGTGGATCCGTCTCAGTGCTGAAGAGTCACACGAGTGTTTGATTCCTTAAATAAGGCATGGCTTACCCAAAAGGTAGAATGTAAAGGAATATCAATGTTCTTAAAATTGTGGTAACTTAAACTTTTATTTGAAATCTGCGGTCCAAACATTTTGCTACATCACTTTGAAGCTGCTCCTTGATGATGATGATGATGATGATATATATATATATATATATATGAACCCACTCGATATAATGTAACCCAGGAAAGTTAGAAAGCAGAACATTTAAATAATGTTTCTCAAATACGCATCCTAATCAGGGCTGGTCCAAAGTATAACTGGGTTAGGTCTGGGGTGCCCAAGAGGGATTTAAGTTACATAGTACAGGTTGACATATGCATACAGGTGACTTTCAAAAAAATAAAATAAAAAAAATTAAATTATTCAATTCAAAATGTGAAACTCATAACTGTTCAAGGATCTGATTATGACTTACAGCTAATTAAAATCCAAAATGCTGTTTCTTGGGAAATTAGAATGAATGATTTATATTGCAAAGCAATTATTATGTGTTATGGCAAACATAATCTCAGGGACTGATAGTTTTCTTCAAAGAGTGGGTAAGCCACCAAAGGTCATTGCTAAATAAGATGGTTGATATTGGACTTGTGTCTGTATTTGTCCTGTTAGATCTCAGTGCTGCATTCAATACAGTTAATACAGTTATATATTCTCATACAAAGGCTTGGACATACTATAATGATTAAGGGAAAAGCATTAGGTTGGCTTTGATCTTATCTGACAGATTCTAGTTTGTTCATGTTAATAATACATGTTCTTTAAACTCTAGGGTCAGTTGTGGAGTACCACAGGATTCAGTCCTTGGGCCAATTCTATTTACTATATATATATGCTTCCGATTGGTAAAATTATCAGTCAGCATGGGATTAATTTCCACTGTTATGCTGATGACACTCAGCTATATTTATCCATAAGTCTCGATGAATCCAATCAATTACTTAGAGTACAGGCATGTCTTAATGACATCAAAATCTGCCTGACCTTAAATATTCTGCTTTTAAAATCTGACAAGACAAAAGTCATCTTCTTTGGACCAGAGTCCTTAAAAAACAAAGTTGTTAATCAATCAGTTAATCTAGATGGAATTAAATTGGCCTCTGATAAAAAAGTAAAAAAAACCTTGGTGTTATTTTTGACCCAGACATGTAATTTAAATCCCATATTAAACAGGTTTCCAGGGTTTTCTTTTTTACCTCTGGAATATTGCCAAAATTTGAATTATTCTGTATAGGAGTGATGCATTTTTATGATGAAAAACCAGTCCATGCATTTGTTACTTTAAGGCTGGACTATTATAATTCTTTACTATCAGGAAGTCCACAAAATGCAGTTCAAAGCCTAGAGCTGATCCAAAATGCTGCGGCAAGAGTTACAAAGAGGCATTCTCCAATTTTAACTTCCCTTCATTGGCTCCCTGTTCAATCAAGAATGTAATTTAAAATTCTCCTTCTCAAATATAAAGCCCTTAATAATCAAGCTCCATCATATATCACAACTCTAATTGCTTCAGATGTTCCAAACAGAGCACTTTGATTTCAGACTGCAGGTCTGCTGGTGGTTCCTAGAGTCTCTAAAAGTAGAATGGGAGACAGATCTTTTAGTTACCAGGCTCCTCTCCTGTGGAACCAACTCTGTAATGCAGACACCCTGTATGGGTTATCATGGGCTATCGCTGTAGTTATGCTGCTATAGGTTTATGCTGCTGGACAGCATTTAGATCTATTTTTCTCACTCTACTGAGTTCTCCTACTGATCTCCAATTTGGCATTATTTCTTGTTCTTTTCAACTTTTAACTTTATATTTTCTGTCTTTTCCCATTCGTAGTAGGTATATCTGGTCTAGTGTTCTGTTTGGCTGTGACACTATCTGGGAAGGAGATACTTTGCCATTACCTTTTCTAACATAGAAGGTATTCCTGGATCAATGTATGCTTCTGTGCTTTTTTGTGTCTCTGCTCTGTCTTCTCAAACCCCGAGTTGGTTGAGGCAGATGACCGTTCACACTGAGCCTGGTTCTGCAGGCGGTTTTTCCTGTTAAAGATAAGTTTTCCTCTCCACTGTCGCTACATGCATGCTCGGTATGAGGCATTGCTGCAAACCAACGACAATGGAGACAACTGTACACTGTGGCTACACACTCTTTCAGTAGTGAATACTGCTCGTCAAAGACTCGATGCAATCTGCTGGGTTTCCTTACATAGAAAACTTTTTGACCAATCTGTCTGTATGATTTGATTGAATTTGTAAAGTGTCTTAAGATGGCATGTGTTGTGGCACTATATAAATAAATTTAATTTAACTACAGATTGCAAATAGATAAGAGAGCTCTAGAATTTTAGGGGCAACTTCTTGCTATCTTTAGACTCTATAGTTGAGAGAATGTAACAAATTGACAATTTATGTACAGAACAAGAAAATTTCCCATCTTCTGAGCTTAGTTTCATGGAATTACTTGCAATGCAATATTGAAAAAAATTTACATAAGCATTTTTGCTGTTCAAGAAATAATGTAAAGTGAAATATTTTTTTTCTGTCAGTTAATGCATTGGCAACTGAAAACAACTGGTGGCACTATAGTTATATTCATTTTAAAAGTACTTTTATTAGTCCCAAAGGGGAATTAAATGCAGAAGGCAAAAATTATCACGCATGGATTATCTATAAGGATGTAACACTGGTGGGTTTTGGGAATGAACTCCTGCTGAGGGCCCCATAAAACCTTGGGCCAGGTCTGTTAGTATTATTTAGCTACATATAGTTAGCATTTGTAGAAACATGCAACAAATGTGTAAAAGTAACTAAAAAAAGTTTAATAGTAGCTAATCCCTTAAGATATATATTGATATTTTAGGACAACAAGAAAAGACCAAACAAATGCAAATGCATCAAAACTTTGGTACACTTCAGCTCTTCTTTATCAGTTTAAAACTTTAGTTTTTCTACAATAATGCACAAAAAATATAATTTTACCCTTAAGAGCATCAATAATTGTGATGTAGCCAGTGCTAAAATCTTCTTTCGGGGATTTCGATATCCTAAAGAGAGAGGTTTATACATTAGCGCCGTAGTTGCAAAACACTGTTGATATTCAAATGATTATTGTGCAAAATCTGGGATAAGCTTCAGTGTGAGAGCTCTTCTAAGTGCCTACAACTATTGCTAATTCCCCTCACCATTGTGGGCCGAACAAAGGCCTTAATCCCATTTCACTTTTGCGGGAGGCTGGGGCTATTTTCCCCTCTCATAAACCAACAACACCCCCCCCCCCCCCCCCCCCCCCCAAGCCAGAGCTGAGAGGTTCTGAGAAAGGGGCCAGTGTGTGTATACTTCAAGGCTCCTTTTTTTGTCCAACTTGGCCGGTGCTCTGCATAAACTTTTAAGTGGTCCCAGTAGGCCACGGACACCTTTTTTTTTGGCAGAAAAATAAGCTATCAAAAACTGTAAAAAAAAAAAAAAAAAAAAAAAAAAAAAAAAGGAAACCAAACACTCTCTTAACCTGAACAATACAAAAGAAAATATATGAAGTCTTTTATACCTCGAGTCTGTGCTACGAAGAGTTAACACTTTTTTTTCTTTTTTTTTTGTCACGCACAAGTAAAGGAACGTTCAGTCTTCTGAAAGAGGCTCTCTTTCTCTGCTTTGCAAATCCTTTAATACATTATTTATAACATGGTGGTCCACTATCAAAGCAAGTGGAGTAGGACAGGATTCAGTTCTGCTGCTTTGTAGTATTTTGCTTTAGCTCGCAGAGGGAAAATAAAACCACTTCTTTGACTTTGACATAATATTTTCTCTTTGTCATAAAACCCACTTCGGCACTCGCTTTCACATTGATGGTTTAATTAAAAGAAATGATGGTTTTGGGGCTTCAATTCATTTCATTATAAGTTCTCACGGCAAATGTAAACTTCTTTAAGTTTTTAAATAATCCTGTCATTCAGTGTTACATCAAACAACATTTCATGTATGATTACCACGGAATTTTACTTTTAAATGCAAAATAGTCTTTGAAAGCTCCACTTAATCTATTTCTTAATAACAATGGGCCCACAAAATGTGCAATAGGAGCTCCTGAGTGGATAGGAGGTTTGGCAGAGCTCCCTTGGAACAGACAGCAAAGCCACTGGGCCGGTTGTTTGGTGAGCAAGTGATGGCTTTATTCAGCTGCTGTGTCATGCAGTGCATGTGAACCAGCATGCACGCCAGCATGTGGCCCGTGTTGGCTCATGTTAGGTGTGTAGTCGCACTTTAAAAAAAAAAAGGAGGGGCACATACAAACACAAAAGTGGCAGGAGTTTCCTCCGACAGCCACACAAACCGTCCCCTCCTTTAATCTTAATCAATTAGACGCCCGTGAAGTGCAAACAAATCACAAACCTGTCAGCGTGCACAATACAGTGTAAAGAATCTGCAAATTACATGCAGTGTAGACAAGCTGCATCCCCTTTATACAAAGCTCCATTGAAAGCTTCACATAAACCAGATCATATTTGTGCCCACTGACTTGCAGCATAATAAAGAAGATCTGCCTGCTAAGGTGCCCACCGGAGTCCTCAGCTGTTAGGTTAATATCCACTGGGAACCACTAAGGTGAGTGTAGCCTTTCACATGCAATACTCAGCTCTGCAAAGTGATACCTCTCTGATGATGTGAATGGTTTATAACATCCCCTGATGGCAACATTTATCCATGGAAAACTTGGCCTAATGATATTTCCCTTTCTCAAGTTGACAGAGAGAAAACCCGGAGTTAAAGTATTATTGAATTCATACACCTGCAGACATAGAGTCATGTATCAAATCTAACCGACTCTTATCGGCACCGGACGCCACTCGAGGGTCTTTCTGGGATGTAGGTGTGGGGATTTTAAGCTTCAGGCAGAGATCTCATCTGTTGTGGTTGGGAGGCAAAATAGCAAAAAAAAAAAAAGAAAAAAAAAAAGCAAACAAAAACTTGCTTCTCACATACTTTTGATTTTATTAGTGCAGCTATGTTGGTTTCCATTACTTTACAAAAAAATCTGTTCATCACATCTATTTGCACTGTGTTCTAGTTTAATGGTGTAACTGAGAAAGGCAACAGATTATAATGAATGAAAAGGGATCAACATCTTTAGTAAATAATAGGCAAATAGGACATTTAATTTTTAGCCCTATACCAAAAGGCTCTGAGATATGTAAAACACAAGTAAAAAGTATTTCTCAGCTGCAGTTAGTCTCTCCCTAACCATTGCTGATGAACAAAACCCCTAGATAGTTAAAATCTGCTTGAGGGAGAGACTGACCCTCAACCTAGAGGGAGCAATGCACCTATTCTGCACATAAAACCCATGGCCTTAGCCTTAGAGGAGCTAACTCTCACCCTGACCGCATAACACTCAGCTGCGAACCACTCCAGTGGCCCATGGCTCAAAGACAGCGACAGAACCGCATCATCTGCAAAAAGCAAAGAGGGGAACCTCAAGCTCCCAAACCAGACAGCCGCCTCTCTACCACAACGTCTTGTAATCTTGCACATGAACACCGTAAACAAGATCTAAAGTCATCCATGGCAGACAAGGTACCTGGTATTCAAGCAGTAACCCCCGCCCATAAACACAAAATACCTTCTCAAGGGAAACTGTTGTAAACCTTCTCCGAATGGCCTTGACCCCAACAGCAACCCTACAAGGAAAAAAAAATCTGCTCAAATTTTTTAAATAACCAAGCAGTCAACATCTGAATGCAGCCATAGTGTAAAATGTTCTTTTTAAAGCATTTTTTTTTTATCCTTGCTTGGACTTTTATTTGATGGTCTAACATTAAGCATGAAATAGTTCTTGCTGAAGAATATATTTCCACCTAGCTGTTTCTGAGCGACTTTACCTAAACACCTGAGATAAGTCAGCTTTAAAGAAATCACTTATTAGCATTTTCAATGATGTTGCACACACAAAACAGCAATTTACACAAACTGTTGTTTAATGTGGCTCAGAGGACACACTTTAAATACTCCTGTTAGTCAATAAATCCCTGAATGGCTTAGCACCTAAATACACGGATAACCCGGACAGCCTTCGACGTAACCAGCCTTCAAATTGGGCCTACAGAGGACGAAGCCCCTGAATTTGGACAGACCCAATGAGTGATGGGCAGACAGACTAAGAAACCCACAAAACCAGCACTAAGAACCCTAATTAAGAAAAAAAAAGCTTTGTTTTAAAATTTGGTAGAGTTTTTAAGCCACTGTAATCTTTTGACTGTTGTTTGTCTTCCAATTTAAAAGTTAGCTAGCTCTGTTTTTTTTTTTTTCTTGCCTATGGAAGCATGTCAAAGAGACTACAATCCATCTTATCCTTTCTCTACAGCTCAGTTGACTGGAATTATTATTTTTTAACTATGAAACATTGTAGAAATGTCAATGCTGATTGTTTTTTTCTAATGTTCTGTTACAGAAGATAACTGTAACTGTTCCCCCGTTACACAATTGTGTTACTATCGGTACTAGGGCTGCCTAATGTGGTGCTCATAATAGATATTGGTATCATTTGCAAGGTTAATATCAAATAACTTAAAAATGGTGAGGTGGTTAACAGTTGACCTTAGAACCATTGCTGCTGGCTACTCAGGCTGGTGCTCCATTTAACTCTGAAGTCAGAGCTTGGACCAAGAAATGACAACAAACATAATTTGTACTGTGTTCTACTTTCAAATTTAAAAAGCTGTGACATTTGCTTGGTGAATATGTTAATTATCATTGGTAACACAAGCTAAGAATGTATTTTTCTTTATTGCTGGCTTTTTAAATGGTAAATGGTAAATGGCTTGTACTTGTATAGCGCTTTAACTAGTCTTGACGACCTCCAAAGCGCTTCACACTACAGTCAGTCATTCACCCATTCACACACACATTCACACCCTGACGGTGGTGAGCTATGTTAGTAGCTACAGCTGCCCTGGGGCAGACTGACAGAGGCGAGGCTGCCATGCACCGGCGCCACCGGGCCCTCTGACCACCGCCAGAGACATGTTAAACAACATGTTCAAAGAGGTTGTCTAGTACTCTGTGAGTGAAAGATTTAAGGATGTACAGTATGGCTGTGTTTTACATGGATAGAAGCCATATTGGATACAAACTAGGGACTTTTTTTTCAATTGCTCAATGCTAGTGGAGAAAGCATTTATTTTTTCTAATCTTTGGTCAGCTTAAAAATAACTTTAAAAAAATAACCATTAACCAGGTGTTAATCTAACTTTTCACCCACATCTTATTTTTTATTGGTCTGATGATATATTCTAATCTTCAAATAAATTAAATGTTGTGTTTTCATTAGCTTTAAGATGAAAATCATCATAATTAACCTAAACATTGAGTTGAAAACATCAGTCTGTGTGTAATTATTCTATATGTGTTTTGCTGAGTAAACTTAAATAAATTAAACTTTCAATAATATTCTAACTTTTGGAAATGCACCTGCAATTTAACAACATAATGCTGTATAATCAATGAAAACAGGCAACTATCAGATAAGTTGCAAAACTTCTTTCAGACTTTTTGAAATGTACAAAAGACGTGGTAGAGATGGCAATGCTTTGAAAATGAGATATTTGCTCAGGCGGAAAACGTTTGGGAACATTAATCTATAAATAAAAACAGAATTATGTGCTTCCTAAACCGCTTTTAAATATGAAAATTAAATTACTACATTTAATTTAAACTGGCAAACAAATTAGATTTTAAAAAACAATAACGATTAAACATTTTCATACAGATATGTTAACTGTTATTAGAAATAAAATGCAATGGAAATGCCTGTTTGAAAACTGGAAAGTCAACTGGTCTATAATAGTATTTAAAATGTTTTGTGAGAATATAGAATAATGTGCCTGTTTAACTATGCAAAGACTGTAATCTTGAGTTTAATCACAAACCTCATATGAAGACTTGGAGAGGGTCTGATTTACTTACTTTACTGTCATTTACTCACAGAAACTCACAGAGATGGGAGAAAATAACTACCATTTAGAAGTGACTAAATCACCAGCTTGTCTATGTTGTTGTTTCTCAATCAAGTAAAGTCATAACCTCCCATGGCTCTAGTCGCTGCCAGCAACACAGGACATAGTTGAGATTATACTCTCTATGTTTTCATTATGCTAACATGTGTCCTAGCTACCATCAAGGGGATAGTCATCTAATATCTTCTGGAATCCCTGTACCAAAAACTATGGTATGCATGAGCTTGTCTTACAGTATGATAAAAGTAGGTTTATCATACTATGAGTTAAAATAAAACGGTTTCATGGTAATTCCACACATATTTTTTTTTAAAAGGAAATGTATAACATGATTTAGTTGCTTTCATTTAAATCAGTAAAGAAACAAATATTCATACTACTCTTACAAAAATATATTTATATTTATGTTAATACCAAATATTTAGTTCAGTTTAAAAACAGACTTCAGCAAATATATAGAATAATCAGCTAAATGTAGCATGCCTATTGCACGTAATAATATACATTTTTGCCATTCTGCTTTTTTTTTGGAGCAACACTAGTATGGCGAGCTAATAAAAACTGGTTAGATAGTTGGGCTCTCAATAAACCTTGACATACCTTGATAACAGTAACCTGCCGGGTAGTTCCCCCCTCTGAGCAACCTATGCCGGGGCGTTGGAGAGGAGCGGGGTTGTGTTCAGGAGAAAGGAATGTGAAAACGGAGTAGAGTTGTTCTCCTCTCTGCTCTGACTGCAGGCAGGTTAGCAGGTTTTCAGGATAAGGCAGCAGCTCTCGGCCTATGAGACAGTGCTAAGGGAACTGGAAGGGGCTCACGGCAGCACTAGCTGCTGATTCACGACAGTAACTGCAGAACAGTTGGAGGGTTCACGTAATATCGCCAATAACATCTAAACCAATTAAGAGGAGTACTTAAGGCGGCTGGAGACAGACGGAAGGCGTCAGAGCATTAGCTCACCTGAGCAGTACCTGATCTAGCTAGCTCCAACTTTTGTTTCTTGTTTCCAAGTGTTTCCTCAACTAATCCTTTGTTCCTCTTTCCCATAGAATCGAACTTTGTTCTTGTCTGGTCCTGTCAAGATTCTCCTTGGTCACATCATCCAGTCTTCTGGCAGTTCCAAAACCCTCGAGTCTTCCAGGCAATCCAGTTGACCGTTGCTCCTCCATTCCTGCTGCCATCTTCATGCTACCACCTGGCCTGTCCACCCTTCTCTGTGGATTTACCACAGGACCAGAACGCCACCTTGGCTTCCCATCAGTGACCACAGCCTTACTCCCTCCGGCCTATCATCCCCACTCATCCCAAAAGTCAGCGTATGCTGCACCATCAAAATCATCTGGTCTATTGTTGGTGCTCACCTCTCACTTCTCATAGTCATGACCAGCGCTTTCCAAGCTGGCCAGACCCACATCCACTTCCACTATCCCATTTCCCCAGAGTTCAATAAACCTTCTAAAAAATATCTATGTTTGTTGCTTCCAGGTCTTTCATGGAAAACATGAACATAACAGACAGCACTATAAGACAACCATGTTAACATATTATTAGCAAATAAATAAATAGATGTGGGGGTGAGTTATCCTTTAAGGACATCCAATTATCAGGATGCCTCTTAAGATAATTGTATGAAAAATCCCTGCTTTGTATTGTGTGCCAAGAATAATACAGTCTGCTTGGAAGGACGTTGCCTCAGCTCCGACCCCAAGTCAGGGATTTTCAAAATGGAGTGTTTTGGACCGATATCCTAAAGTGTGTGGTGTTCCCCAAGTGCAAATGAGCAAACTGGCTGTGATGTGTAGCCAATCACAAAGTGGTGACGAACACCCTGAGAAAAAAAGCACAACAACTCACCTCGATATCAAAGTGTAGCAAACATAGAGTCCATGTTGTCTTTATTTCCTTTTCTTTTAGTAGTATTTTTTTCTCTGTTAAAATTAGTCTACAAGTTATCACCATTGTGATAACTGTGATAACAGAGTGGCGCCTCTGTCCACACAGCTCTGGGAGGAGTGGTGAAAGGTAAATTGGTTCCTGGATCACTGCACAAATTGGTGGACTGTGAAGCACATTAGCTACGTTTACATGGACAAAAGCAATCGGAATAAAAGGCCGATCGGGGAAAAGTGTGTCATGTAAACAAAACAATTGGAATATTGTGAACAGACGAAGCTCAATCGCACCCAGCAGCTTGGCATAGGTGATACAGGCCGTCACCTAGAGCGGAATCTGCTGGATAGGCACTGCGATAGGGCATAGAAAAAACTCTATGCCCTGTCGCCCTCCTTTGCATATTTCGATCCAACCAGTGGAGATTTCCTATCCATAAAATCTGTTTGCGCTTTAATGCTTCTGCTGGAAAGGCTGTTCTGCTAGCTGGCTAGCAGAGGTGTGGCACTGAGCCAAACACCATGGCTAACCAACTTTTAATCACTACCTGCCCATTGTGTGGATTCTGTGGTAATTTGTTACCACAACTTAAAATCACACAAAGCCGTTGTACCAAAAAAGCCGAAAGTTCCGCCGCAGCCTACAATACTTGAACACCCGAAAAAGCCCCCACTGAAGAGCACTAAGATGTTTGGCCAGCACAACAGACTGTGTGCAGACTGCAAACCACGCGGGCTGTCCACAAACTTCATAGTCGAGCAATTTCCTACATTTCTTGTGACATTTCAAATTCATACAATTCCCACACTTTCTGCTAGTTTGACAAAGCAGGGGATATATATTATTAGGTTTAATTAACTAAAACTTTTTCCAGAAAGAAGTGAGCAAAAGTCTGGTAGCCTCCGATTTACCCAGATAACTGAGAATTTGCAAAGGCATCAAAATGAAAATCACTCAATTCCAGTCAACAATACACAACTAACATACAGGACAAGCCCAAGAGGAGTATAAAAAACAGCCATAGCCCATATAGTTATAGTGTAGGTGAGTAAGTGAGCTGGCGAATCAAATGTCAGTGAAACACCTTGTTTATAACTGCAAACTATGGTGTTGAAAACTGACTTGTGCCAAAGCTAATAGGCTTAGAGAGTGACCATGGATACAGATAGATACTTTAAATCTGATTCCTGGTCTCTTTGTTTTCTGGTGATGTTTTATCCGCATATTAACAATAGTATTGGAAAAAAAGAAACGAAAAAAACTAATACGCTTCCTCTGTCCATATTTTGAAAGTTTTTAGGTCTAAACTTGATAACTTCAAAGAGACAAAGTAGAAGGTTTTATGCAATTATTTACATTATTGCGTAATTTTTTATTTGCTCTTTTGCTTAACTTTCAGTGCCTAACTATATCTGACATCTGTAACTATTCTTCTGCATGACCACATAAGAAAAGTTGAAGGAATATTATACATAAACAGGGGCCGCTGAGTAGCTCAGTCGGTAGAGTAGACACACCCTGTGCAGATGCTATAGTCATCAGTACGGTTGTCCTGGGTTTGATTCCTGATCTGGGGCTATTTACTGCATGTCTTCATTTCGCTCTCCACCCTCTTTCCTGTCAATTTACTGCAGGATAAAACCTGCAAGTGCCAAAAAACATTTTAAAATCTATAAGCTTAGATCAACATTTTCTACTGATCAACATAACATGACTGATTATTCAAGCTCAACATTTGGCTTATATAAAAGTTTGATGTTTTTAGTTTTTGAAGAAACAGTACTTGTACTTCTCATCTTCCACTTAAACGAGGAAGCATCGCGGGAGCGCCACGCTTTCGGGCCAGGCACCCTATTCCACTGGGAGTGATTCAGAGTGGAGCGCCGCTACGTGGTTGAACTCAAGTCCCATGAGGATAGTATTGTACTTGTAGGCTTTAAATAAACTTAAAATCGTCATCCATCGAGTCAAGTATCAAGTGAGATCATCTGGTTTATTGGTGCTGGAGCTGCGTTTATCAGGGATCTTTTTCTTTCAGTCATGACCCAAATTTCATGACCATCGGTGAAGGTAAAAAGGAAGACCGTTTGGTAAATCTGTCTTCACCACAAAGGATCGGTGCAGCAATACAGAAACAGTAATAAGTAAAAAATAACCATCGTCTAGACCCAGTTCACTTGTTAATGCGGGCTTGCAGGGGGGCTGGTGCCCATCTCTAGCAGTCATTGGGTGAGAGGCGGCGTACTCCCTGGTAAGGTCATCAGTTCATCACAAGGCAACAGAAAGACAAAACAACGCATGCACACTCTAAGGGCAACTTAGAGTGACCAATTCAAATTACAGTAATGTGATTGGAGTTTGGGAAGGAGAGGAAGAACCCCAAGAGAACCCATGGAAGGAAACTCTATGCAGAATGACTCCATGTTAGGATTTGAACTCAGGGCCTTCAAACTGCAAGGTACCAGTGCTCCAAACTGTGCCAAAGTGTAGCCCCCATAGAAATTAGTATTAGTGTATTAGTATTAGTGTATTGCTGACTATTTATTAAGCAGCCATCTAATAATCTATTTGACTGCATGTTTTGGGGTTAAACAATGGTCACAAATGAAAGTAAAAAAAAAACAAACACTCATTTATTTAATTAACATTGTACAAAAATGAATTTATTTCAGAAACTGCACAACACAAAAGAACCACTTAGCCCCAGTGGCCCTTTTGATTTATTAAGGTCTCAACCAGTGTGATAAGTTGTAACATCCAGATGATCATTAAATAAAGTTCCTTATCAGGTGTTCACTTGTGCAGGAATTAAGCAGTACTTTGGTTCGGCACATTTTAACCTCAGAGTTTAATTAATATTAAAGAAGAGGCAAAACAATAGCCCCACTGCATTTGAAATCTCCACCTTCCGTGCCCTCATTTGGAGTGCCTTGCATATCTCCATGCTACACCGGTCTAATCTATGGCACGTTGGCGTGACCAGGTGAAAAGTGGCGCTAATTCTATATTGGAGCTGGGCACGTGTTGAGAGCAGCAGAGACAGGTAGAGCATGCCATGGGAGCCAGCAGGTGACCTGACAGGGATTGGCAGGCAGGGTGTTAATTGGATAGGTGCGCCGGCCCATTTGTGCTGGCTGTCCCATCGCACAAGACTTGGTAGCTATTTTTTGACTCCCAAGACAAACTGCTGGTCTACTCTTATACACACTCTGAATAAAGCTGACAAAATAATTTGTTTCTCAACCACCACACGACTTCCCCCTAATCAAAAAAAAAAAAGGGAAGGGTTGAGGGAATGGGAAAGACAAGACAAAAGTGCATCCCAAAGCAGAGACTCGCTCTCAGATAAGAGTTTATGAGAAATAATGTCTAAAGTAAATCAAGAGCACTATTTAAGAAGATGGTTTTGGCAGCTGACAACTTAATTTTGTAGTTAGTAAATGCAGTAATTGACGCTGTGAGGTGATAATCTAAGACAAGTTTGTTAATAAATGTACAGTAATTGTGCTGTCTATAATAAGAACATGTTGGATGTGAAGTTAATCAACCTTAATGAAAATATATTTTGTCGTGATTGTCACCTCTTTTACTTGTCTTGCAAGCCTATTTTACCACTTGGCCGATGCAATTATAGTTAACAAGCAGCTGGTAAGTGACATCCAAAGGAATTTCAGTTATTTATGTTTTTGCAGTGTTTTAAATGACATAGAATGTGAACGTAAACTTACAAAGATGTGGTATTTCCAAATAGAAAGTTACCTCTAATTATTCTTTATGCTTTAATGCTAACAGATCACTGACAAAATCAGGCAATTCAGAGGTCAGTATGAGATTTCCATGGTATGATAACCTTGAGTTATAATATCACCGTTAACATTGTTAGACAAAATATGTCACAGGTGTGAAAAAGCAAAATGAATGCATTTATTTTATTTACATGCAACAAAGTAAGAAGTATACTGATTTGTTACAAAATATAATTCACACAGACATGTGCCTTATTAGAAGCCAGTTTTTCAGTGTTTGAAGACATGCTCCTTTTGGCAAACATTGCATTTTCTTTATTTAACAACTGTGCTAGTTGAAGAAAATGAATAAGAAAATTAGTTTTTTCTCAATATAATCCTGTGAATTCACAATATTGGTTTTCTTTTTTCCCTTTTTAACAACTAAAATACAAAAGAAAATAAAACTATAAATGCAGGACGGGCTGGTCTTTGATTTTCACGGTTTGATAACACTGAGTAAAACTGCCTTTGTTACAATGTATCAGCACAAGACTATGAAACAAAATTGATAATATAATGTAATGACTGTTAGTTAAAACAGAAAAAGTGTTTTTACTCTTGCTATTATTATTATCATCATCATCATTATGAAACATAACTTGTCACAGGTACAACACTGTTAGTACTAATCTCTCTCTCTCTCTCTCTCTTATATATATATATATATATATATATATATATATATATATATATATATATATATATATATATATATATATAAATAATTTTTGAGTTCAACACATAAACATCTGAAAAGCATAAAAAACTAACAAAATGCACGGTTTGATTAAATAGTTCACTGTTTTAACAGTAATTTTTCAAACCTTGGTATATTTTAATAAGAGTAACTAGCCTAACCTATTGAACCCACTTAAGAAACTACAACGAATTGTCAGTTAAAACCTTTTTGGGTTGGTATCTAATTCACATGGTTGTTTGTCCTGTGGGCCTTGGCGTCACCACAGGACATGACACTCTGGATTGGCCACCTGTCCAGTGAATGATGGAGGAAGAGACCCGCCCTATACATGGAAACTGATTCATTTACAACTGTTTATATTATTTTTTCTTCTTCTAAATTGATCTTGGTAAAAATTTTTTTTGGTCATAAAATGCTTTAGACTTCCTGGTTCAAAAATATAATAAACATGTTTTGCGGTCTTGGCTCATTAGCAAGTCAGACCAGAAAACTACAGAATGTTATGAGACTTGCTAGATGATGGAAAAGGGGTGAGTTCAGCCACTGGCCGTGGCAAAAATTGCACTATCAAAATGACTATGGACAGATATAGAAAACTTTACAAGTCTATTTCTTCAGACTTGCTATTTCTACAAACACTATGAACCATTAATGTGCAGGACTGATTTCTAAATTGCAAACTAGTCTGAAGCTGTCATTAAAGCTGACATTCTAAGTACGGGTGGCCCACCTGAGAACATTGGGTTGAGAAGTGTTGGAACGTGCTGGTGATTAGATAAAGACGAGAGCTTGTGTTCCCCAGGTAAGTTTGCCATTCCTTGCCAATGTATGTCACTTGCTACTTCCATTTCATCGTGCTTTACCTTTGCTTTTTTTCTTGAGCATATTAATGATTATTTTGTCTTAAAGTCTGAAAATATTCAAATCTCACTCATTTATTCCAGTTGTATATTATTTTCTGAAAACTTTCTATAACACTTCTTATCATATAATAATCAGATTAGAAAATTGAATTCTATGAAATATTACTGATTATGATCTCCTATCCAACCTTAATAACTCTAAGCAAATTGGTGTTAGTATAATTGTTAATTGGAGTTATAACCACATTTCTTCACAGTCAATCATGATAAGAATATAAACAGTTACTCTGCATTGTTGTCAAAGCAGTTAATGAAATGTGCATAGTTGCCTTTATAAAAGGAATATTTTGTAACTGCAATTATGGTTATTGTATACATGAAAAAGCTTGGTAACAAAGGACCAAAACTGATGAAGGGGCTCAATGACTAGCATATTTCTGACATTTTCTATCCAACACGTTCTTTCTAACTACTTTTAAACTAAACAGAAGCCCTAAGTACATAAATATAGAACATTTTAAATATCAGTTGTGTTTGACACCAATTGTAAACATGGAATAAAATATGTCCAGGACAGTTCCTTGGCCTAGTAATTCTTATGTAAATGTGTTTTTTAAAAGATCTGTTTTAAACAAGGGCAAATTGAATGAAATCATCATTTTGACTTTGTAGCAAAATAAAACCATTCGATATGTATTCCAAATAAGTGAGCACTAACCCTGCAGTAACTTTTGATTTACTTGAAATTAAGAGCTCAGATTGCTTGGTAAAAGTTATCTAGTTGCAAAATAAGGACTTCTTCTCATGTTAACTTTACCCATATTAGGAATTTGAAGTAGAAATATTGTCTTTTTAAGAAAACATTTTTTTTTCTATTTCTGCAGTCGAGAATCAGAATTTTTATGCTGTCCCTCAATGTCTCAAAAGTTACAATTTTAAGAAGGCTTCTTGCATGAATTGAGTTCTATTAAGTGTAACACAGAACTATGTTGTTAAAACATTAGAAAACTGAATTACCAATCAAACATGTTTATTGTCCTCGGTCTGGTCTCAACACGCTTCAGTTAGTTGTTTTATGATGTATTAAGTTATATCCTTCGAAAATGTGGAGAAGATGAAAGAAATAATATCTTATTTATAAGAAAAGGAAATTGGTTAAAAAAACAAAACAAAATGACACCAACTCTGAGTTTGCTTTGTGTGTCAGAATTAACTACTTTCCACGGCCAAGCAGCATGAACCAGCCTTGCCTGCTTTTATTTAAATCTGAATGCTTCTTATACAGCAAAGGGGTATACATAACCTTTAATTTAACCTTAACCATTGTGCTCAGTGCAGGCTAGCCCTTCTATTGTTAAAGATGCGGCATCTTATTTTTTAATAAGCAAAGGGGATTAAATTAAACCTCATCCAACCCAAATGAAATGAGGATTTTTGGATGCATTCATACAAAATGTGTCTGGAAAAGATAATTCCACTTAATGGAAGGAATTTTAAAAAGTTGGCTCATGCTTTTGCACTTGGATTACAATGTGCTTTCCCCCCCCCTGGTGCCATAGTATAATTTAAAAATGAGAAGAAATTCAGTAAAAAAAAATCCCTTTCTAAACTGATGGTATCATTTTGACACAGGAAATTGCTACATTTTCTACTTTTTCATATAAACCTGGTAAAAAATAATAATGTTTGCTCTTATTCTCCCTTACTATAGTCACCAAAAACATAGTATGGACACGCTATTATCTCTATTTCCTTTACATTCTTCCCTTGCCATTTCCTGCTACTCCATGGTATGGGCTTGTGTGTGCTGTCAGATTTGTGGGTGACATCTCAATTAAGCCAAAGGGGGAGAAAAAAAAAAGAAAGAAAAAAAAAAAAAACGGAAAATCTATTGTATATGGGGGTGTGAGATGGTATTTTCAAGCTCCGATCTTTAAAATGGAAACAAGAATGTGTTCGGTCAGCTTGAACAGCGCAGAAGGATTTTGGGGAGGACTCGTCTTTTGTGCCACATGCATAGACATAATGAATTATATTATAATTACAAAGCGCAGTCTGTAGAAGTGGACAATATAGATATTTGGCCAGGAGGGGGGGTGGAGTGTGCTGCTCCATAGAGACTGAGCCACTCCAGACAGCATTTGCTATTCAGATCACTTTAACTTAGACAAATCCCAATATAGATGAACGGGGCCTTTGTTTGGAAAGTAAAAACATTTGAAAAAGAACACCTCATCTTCTCTTGCGCAGTAGTTTTAAGACACCACCACTTTGTTTCAGACAAAGTCAAAAAGTCAAAACAATGTTTTTATGCACAAACCTTCAAAAATGACAGAAGTTAAAAAAAACAACACAAAAACAAAAAAAAAAAAACAAGCAGAAGTCCTTCGGTAAATAAATGTAGGTGGGAGCATTTTAAATTCGGTTATTTTTTTTTTTACTAGTGAACACAGGTTTGTAGCGTGGAGCGTGCCACACGCTGGAGGAAATGCATTTTAGTGGGCAAAGCAGAAGCGAGCAGAGCAGAAGCGAGCAGAGCAGCAGAGGGGAGGGAAGCTGGCAGTGACTGAGAAGATGAGGATTTGACGGCAAGGTGACAAAGAGTTCAAACAAAATGAGGCTTGTAGATTAGCAGCACTCCCCTCAGTGACAGGTGTCATCTCTTGGGGCAGTCTGTCATTCTGCCTGCTGCCACTCTTTATAAAATAAGAGAAGAGAAGGAAGGAGGAAGAACGAGGAGAGGCAGCAGCACTTGCACCTCAGATCTCCGTCTATACCCTGCTGTACCTGTCTAAAACCTAAGTTTAAGCCAGAGCAGCAAGAGGAGAAGACAGTGAAACATAACAGAAGAAAATGTTGATTTACACTGGGAGGCACTGTGCTTTAATAGGTTAAGAATGAATGCAGACAGATTTCATATTCTTCTAAGCTATATATCCTTGATTTCAAATGTTGATGTTGAGGTTTGACATGCAGATTACATTTAAACCGAAGAGTTCAACAGATTTAATAAAATATGCTCTATGATGCAGTTATATATTACTCTAAGTTATACATATTCGGAATCTAATATCCCTTTTGCAAATTTCTAGATTAATCCAGCCACAATTAGGTTGTCTATGATCATGTTTCACAGAGGTTTATTTTTTTCCTGCAATATTTTTAAGACATACATTAATGTATTTTAAAAGTAAAATCAATTATGTTCAGTATAAAGTGCTTTATGCTTAAATAATTGTCTTGGTTTGTCTATTTTTTGTTAATCGACATAATTTTACTATATGCAAAGTTTTAGATGAATTAGATTACTATATATATATATATATATATATATATATATATTTACTTATTATTTTAATTAATTGTTGATATTAACATGCCAGAAAAAAAAAATTAATATTTAAAAAAATACAACCATAATTGCATCTTCTCATTAAAAAAATAGTAAAATATGTAATAAATATATAACAAATACACCATAGGCAAAAACAAAGACAAAAAATGCAGAGAGGCAATGAGCTACTGAGTAGCATCAAGAAGAGGCAGTTAGGAGAACTAAACAGAGACATTGTATTTTTTTTTTTTTACAGTCAGTTTAGTTTTGGCCAAACCTTTAACAAGTCTGCTATAGAGGAAGGTATTAACTAAAGCTCGGAGGGAGCAGCCAGCTCCCGTCATCCTGGTGACACGCAGACTGAGACCTGCTGCTCTCTGCCCAGGACTCCAGCCATCTGCTCCACAGATTGTACTCAACACACACACACAGCAAGTGCTGCTGCCTCCCCTCTGGGTGAGAGAGTCACTAGAGGGTCAGCCACTTTTCCAGGACTTTCTCCCTTATATTTTTTTGACTGCTTTCACTTGCATATGTTGATTGTGGTTGCCAAGCAACTCAACCCCCCCCGCCCCTCAAAAAAAAAAGGGGGGAAAAAAAAGACTGCACAGATTGACAAACTGCAAAATCTGCAGCGAGTCTTAACAGTAAGAGGGAATGAGTAGAAAGGAAAAAAGCAGGAGACATATTCTGATGTTTGTTTTTGACAGATGAGGGATGCCCCCTATTGACTTTGTCAGGGAAGATGGAAATGGGGGTAGAGAGTGTAAAACCAGGGAGCAGTACAGACTACAGGATAAGAAGAGAAATAACCCGAGTGTCAGTGTTCTCACAGAGGGAAAAGCGGGGTCTTCAAGAATATATGGACAAAAGAAAGACGTGCGCAGCCAATATACATTAGGGTTTTAAAATATTCATTGCATAGGTTGGAAGGGAAAAGAGGGTTATAAGAGCATATGGCAGCTTCCCAAATGTTGAAGTCTCTCTGAATAGCAAGCAGGTTACATAAATTCAGACCTCTAATGAAAACCAAGATGAGTTGTAGCTGGTTACGCTGTCATAGGGTAATTATCAGTAACCTTGCAGGGAATCAATTACAAATTTATTACAACATTTCTAACTTATGAGAGCATTACAATGGTAAAATTGTGCTTAGAAAATTCTTTGTTTTGATTTTTTTTCCTTTTGTTTAGCTTTAATGAATGGCCGGATAAAAAAATAAATAAAAGAAATCACACACTTGCAGCATGACGGCATCTGTGGCCCTGTGCATTGAGAAGAAAAAAAAAAAAAGTCAGATGCCTCGCTGTGCCTCTCAGGTCTGTGAACCAGCGTCCGTTAGGGAAATCAAGCACCCTGGGCACAGTTGTGTTGGAGTGAGTAATGAGCCGGGCTTTCCACGATGGCTGATAGAGGCTCCCATTAACAGCCACGCTTCGGGGTATTCTCAATCTCTGTGTTGTGGAATGGAAATGAGATCTGATAGAACCATGTATAATTTGTTGTCACATCAAAAGTGACACTTATTAGCTTTATTTCCTTTATCAACGTTACATCTACAGTACCACTGGGTAAATATTTCAGAAGTGTGGGCTGCAGCTGGAGTGCTATTGTTATGAGCCTCTAAGTCGAAGTGAGGAACTTTTAAGAACCAACCCACTTTTAATACGCTTTTAATGCATATTCCAAATGCTTAGAATACGATTTTTCACCTGACATTTAAAGAAAAGTCTGGACTTTTTCCTTCCAACAAGAGAGCAAACACTGCTGCCATTTTATTCCCTCCTTTTTCATCTATTTCCCCTCTAAAGTTGATAAACTAATAATAATATGTAAATGTTATGGAGCCGCACAGTCTTATTTTTATATTTTTTTGTTATACATTTTATTCCTCCTTCCTTTGCTCTTACACAGAGACAAACACATATGTGGTTTCCATCAATCTCAGAGTTGTCCTGAAGTGGATTATAGTGAATTCGTCCAACGTCCCCCTTCATATCTTAGCATCTTTGAATTGAGATATCGCTGGATAGAGACCGCTATCAGAGCTAAATTATTCCCAAAAGTCCAGTGGAGCACTGAGCATTGAAGAGCTATATTTTGTACCACTGCATCTATGGCTGTGCAGCATTATAGCTCATGAGTGGCACCTCATTTCACACAGCCTAATGGCTTGACAGCGAGATCACACTGGGGATCCAAGCAAGGGATTTTCCATCTTTTTCTTTTTTTTTTTTATATATATTTTGCTCCAGGTTTTAAAATGATACGGATTAGGTTGACTGCAGAACTAAACACTGGGTTGTCCATACAGATGACTTAGTGTAATTTTTTTTTTTATTATAATGCAGGCATACATGTCATTTTCTTGTGTTTTAGAAAACTCTGTAGGTTAAATTTACAAAGAGGAACTCTTGCTGCCTACGTCCTAAAAGAAACCGCTGCAGCTCTGTGATATTTAACAGATTAGGATAGAAAAAGCCACATTGACTACTCAGCTGAACTTATCTCACACGCCTGGATGTGACAGACATTGTAGCCCCTCCAGCTCAGTTGTCATACACCGGCGACCAGTCAGAGCTCGTCAGGTTGCGCGATTGTATAATTGTGTTGTGACACCTTGAACCCGCCGGTGGTGCATAAGCACGTTAATTTTCTGATAGCACGCCATGTGCCACGAGAATCAGAGTTATGATGGCTGTAATTTGTGCCTCCGATGGCAGACTGAAAGGAAGCGGGTCATCGGCAGGATAAATACAAATTAAAATTGATGCTGGTCTCGTTTCTGCTTGACCAGCTTGTGCCGGAGAGCAGGATATGGTGCACTTGGTGTTTACGCCCTTTGGTCAGTCGTCTTAGTTTAGGGCCTGAAGGTAAAACTCCAGATAACATAGGCAGGTCCAAAGGCTTCCTGGTTGGCGGATGAAAAAAAGAAAGAAAAAAAAAACCCTCTATAAGCTGCAAATATGGCAACTGTTAGCACTCACAAATATTAAGATAAGTTTTATACCAGCAATTCACAAAAAAGTTCGGAATCAGAGATTCCATGCAATCGCCCTGCAATAACAAGGTTTCTACAAGCTTCAGCAATTTAGCACTTTGTTAAGACCACTGTGATGATTATCCGGTTCAGATTTAATCAGTTTAAGTATTTTAGGTTTTGAAAAAGATGGTGGCTCTAGTGTGATTTGCAGCTAATGTTTAGCTGGTATTCTGATTAGTTCACAAATCATTCCAATCTTCTTTTTGAGCATGTACTCAATAGGATTTCTGAAGCAATGGGTTTTCAGTCTGTCTAAATTTGTTCTCTTTCATCTGTTTTGTTAACCACACTCCCATGCATTACTGTGAAGTTTGGAAAAGTCTGATCATCCCTACTTGTTGATGTGTACACCTTTAATCAGATGGAGCTAAACCTGTGGCTTCAGCAGATTAATGTGAAATGGATCCAAAGTGAAACAGAATTATTACTGTTTTCCATCGATTACCAACTGATAAATCAAGATGAATAAAGCAGAGACGACATGTCGGCTTCTGAAAAGGATGAACAGCTCCGCTAAGAACAAAATAGTTCTGATTTTAGGTTTCACAAATCAAGAGTTATGTAGCTTTCATCCTTTTATCAATAGTAATAATTAATTAGTTCAAGGTACAAACTAATGTGCTCTCAGACACTTAACTAAATAATATTTCTAACTCCATTCTCCATCCCTAGCAGCGAAGTTGACAAGGCAGATGAATATGCTGGTTTACATAATCAGGGGGCATTTCATCAGGTCATCCTTCCAGGCACTGAAAGATGAAGGTCTCAAAATAATTCTATTATCCCCTTTATAGTGTAAAAGTTCATGTTCCTTCTTGTTCCTAACTGTGGTTCCGCTGTGAGAAACAATTTGTTTACATGGTAGAATGCTGGTCTGGAGGTCACAGAATTACCGCAAAGACTCACAGGGTATGAGAAAAATGGAGGATAGGTATATGTATATTATCTATAGCATTTATAGTATGAAAATATTTCCGAACAGATATATTTTTCTTTCTTTAAAATAAGAAAAAAAGTGTAGTAGCTGTCTTTCAGCCACCTGACCTGTAGTGCACAGGACAGCTGGTGAAGGAGAGGCACATATCGGACACTTTCTCATCTAATTAATATGACTTTAAACCATATAAATGGTGTAAAGGTTTTTAAAACCAGAGCTTTTCATAACATTGCTACACTGTGGTAGAGATAACCACCCCGTGTCTTGATTGATCAACTATTTGTTGCCGTCTCAGAGAGTAAGTATGTGTGTGAACAGGTGTGTGTGTGTGTGTGGTGTGTCCAGCAGAGGAAAAGAGGCATCCTCCTGAACTCCTGTCACAGCTTCTCTGACAGTGAGTTCAAGAGCTCTTCATTACAGCCTCTACGCATCTGAGGGAGAGGAGAAACAATGCTTAAAGCCGGCCGCACATAACCTTTCGATTCAATCAACAGTTCAAACTGTCTCCTGCTACTGCAAATCATTCTGTTTTGAGTCAGTCAAGTGCACCACTGAGTCAAAAAGCCTCCTATCAAAAATGGATAAAAATACCCTTCCCTAGGCTGACCAGCGGGCAGAAACCGACATCACAATTACCGGGATGTAACCCGCTGCCGTAGGTTTGTCACGGAGACAAGTAGAATCCGGATTACAAAAACAGTAATCAGTGTTTTAACAGATACCTATACATTACCCGTAGCTGTGTGAAATGTGTACGTCAGTGGGAATATGTGGCAACAGCCTGACAGCACAATGCCGACATCAAACAAAGGCTCGTCAGTAATATTTCACACAAATCCACTGATATAATAATTATACTATCCCCCGTCCTTAGTGGAGGTTGATTGTTCTTGCTGTGAGCTAACACACTTAATTGTAGTATGCAAATGAGAGCAATTACAAAGCTTTTAGGTGAAGAGATGACAGCTGAGGTTGGTTTTTATTAGGGAGTGGGGGAAACGGAGGGGCGGGGGGTTACCTCGCCCCAAACAAGTCGTCATGGAAACCACATACAATAACGCAACTGTCAAACAGATATAATCTGATGATATGTCGGGTAACGGCCTCCTCTGTACCTCGTGTTTATAAAGCAGCCGCACGTGAAAAAAAAACAAAAAAAAAGAAAGAAAAAAAAACAAAAAGGTTCTTTGATTGCCGTACAAATAGACAATTTGTTGTTGCGGAGGAAAAGAGGGCTCTTTTTAGGCAAAGAGAAATGTTGGAACAAATTCAATTTCCAAACCAACGCTTCATAAAAATGTAAAACACGCTTAAACAGTCCGGAATGATTTTTGTAGTGGCTGTAATTAGTCGCATCTATCAAAACTGAGTTTCTGACAATTATCTTTATAGCAGTCATTAAGCACACCGTGAAGTCTGTGGCTTCGGGAAACAGGCCTTCACTTAACATCTGCTCAGAGCGTGCAATAATCTGTACACTATGTGATTTATTCTGAATCAAACGGACCTTTTTACTGTGTATTCTCAAAACAAATCGATTGCATAATTGTATCAAGGTGCGTGCACTCACCTAATAACGGGACTGATGCGTTATCAGTTTTTTTTTTTTTTTTTTTTAGATTGTACCTTTTCATTATGAACATATAGGATTTGGGTGAAGTTAACTGATTTTTGGAATATGTCCTGTTTGGAAATGATTTGTCCTGCACTGAAAAACTGCTGGTCTTTTGTCATCACAAATGACACCATAAATGCTATTATCATGCAAAGTAGAAAGTTGTGCTTAGAAATGTGCTCAAATGTTTTTTGCAAAAACAAACTGTATAACAATTGCTCATGCAAAGGCCTTCATGAATTAAATATGAGTTGTGTTTCCAAATGAGATGTTATGGAGGTAAATGACAAGAGGCAGCCCGTAATTGAGGCGGTGGCGACACGGGCCTCCCGGACTAATCCCCGACTTGGCCACGTGACCGGAGGCCCGCCAATGGCAGAGGGTTCCTTTTCCCCACAAAGCCGAGGCAGCTGGGAAAATTGATTTCTCATCTGAGCTGTATTTGATAGCTTTGGAAATCAAAAATTGAAATTAACTAACCTGCGCCCTGTCATTACAAAAGAGCAAATTAAAGTGCACCACCGCAGCTCTGCTGAGGACGAGGGGAAACAAACTCAGAAATGCAGGCTCTTCTCAGCCGTTGACTTTGTCGTCTGCTGTCTGCCAAATAAAGCATTTAGTAAAAACATGGAACAAAAACAAGGAAAAAGAGCTTCATTCATCTTTTTATAGGCAATTCAACATAACACAATAATAATAATTTTACACAAATGTGTATTCTATATATATATATATATATATATATATATATATATATATATATATATATATATATATATATATATATAATGTGCATTATATTTATATTTCAGCAGTTAAATCCAAAACTATTCATGCCTCTGACACATTAAGGCTAAATGTAGATGATACTAAACTTGGTTGGAAAAACAAATATTTTCATCCAATGAAAAAAACTGTTTCTGATAGAAAATGATAGAGCCATTTCTAAAAGGATAATATAGTTAGGTTTTGATTAAAAAATCTGTTTTTATTGACATTTTATCAAATAAAGTAATTTATAAGATGATTTATAACCTTCTCTTTATTGGTATTAAAGGTATTATCCAATCCTTCTTATAATTGCTGACACTCATTTTGCCTGTTTCCACCAGTATTTTGTAGATTCCTCTTTGACTAGGAAGGCCTCATTGCCATCCCCCTAATATTTAGCTTTGTCCACAGGGTTTCAAGTCAAAACTTTGGCTGCCCCACTCTTAAATTTAAAATATTACTTCCAGTCAGATGAAACATGTTATCAAAATCAAAATATTACTTTTAACATAAACTTTCCCAAAGGTATCAATCATTTCAGGCTCAAATATTTGTCAAAAATCAGACACATTTTAGGCTTAGATAAATACAATTCAATGTAATTTTCAATATAACTTGAAAATAAACAATAGTAAATTCAATTATCTATCCATCTACCTATCTGTTTTACAATAAAAAAATGAGAGGAACTATATAAATTATATTCTCTCTAGATCTAACACATTTCCCAAATATACTGGCTGAGTCTTGCTTAATTACAAACTAATTTAAAATTAAATATAGACACTGATTATTTGCCAAGATATAATGAGCGACTAATTTGCTGTTCATTATAAGAGGAATGTAAACAACTACTTAACAAGCATTTAGGAGTAAAAACTCCTTTACGCCAACGAGGGAGTGAGTAAAAGTGGACAGGATGCGGCGCAGAAAAACAAAGTAGCTGGCCGCGCTTGCAGACGACACGCTGAAACAGATGTTCCCGCAGGTGGACGTGCAGATCAATAGGCGGCGGAGAGCAGTGAGAGACAGTTACCTGAGCTGCAGGAACTAGCAGCAGATGTTAAACAGACTGATGCCCTGGAAGGCTGATCAATGGACAGGAGGCAGATGGAGGAGAACATGGAGGAGTGCTGGGGAGGTGCCGTTAGTGGAGACAAAACATGAAAAAAAATAATAGGAGACACATTTGATATGCAGATGGGCGCCTGTCCAAGGCATTAACCCAGCAACACACACACAAAAAAATAAATAAACTAAAATAAAGAAAATGAAAATAATAATCATAATCATAAGCAACTTGCAGGAAATTTCCACTACGCTCCCCTCCACTGACATCTGTGTCATACTAATTACGAGTCAGTTTACCTCGGTTGTGCTTCCAAAATCATAATTCTAACCAGGTAACTCAGGGGGCAGCGGGATGACCGGTATTAGGAGAGAAAAAATGAGATTCAGCAGTTTCACGGGGCTAAAAACTTGTCTAATTAGGAGTGGTAAGAGGTAGTGTCAGACTGCCATCTAACAGACCATCACCTTTACCTCCTATTAGTGAAAGAAATACAAACTGAAAATCCCGACGCATCCTACCTCATCTAAGATCCCACTTCTTTTACAATAACGCTTATTAGGAACATTTTTGTGGAAAAGTCTGTTGAGTAATTTTTCTAAACCAATAAGCAATAATCAAAAGTAAATATTTCCTTCTCAAAAAGCTAAATTCTCAGCCGCACCCCCCCCCCCCCCAGTCGTTCCACAGATACAGCAGACTGTTCACAGACCCGCTCTCACAGCTCACACACACACACACACACACACTCAGATATCTTGACATCCAGCGTCCCAATGGCCCCTGCTGTCCGAGAAGCAACTTGAACTAGGCGATAACCTGATAGACTTTATCTTGTCTTTGCTGGCTCTAAGTGAAGTCTGAAGAAGACACTTCAACTACACAGCATCCCCCCAGAGTCCTAACCTTCCCCTCCATCTCGCCTCGCCGCCACCGGTGCCTGAGAGCTGTCAGCGGCCTGTTGCTTATTGATGTTTCTGCATGTTTTATGTCTTTCTAGAGATATGACGGCCCTGACACAGTGCTGATTTCAATCAGCCCACCGCATACCACAGAGACTGACAGCTGGGGGAAAAGCAAGAGGAACAAAAAAGGGATAAAAAAAAAAAAAGAATTGGTGGGGATGTCATTGGCTCAGATCAGCTCCGGCCTTGTCTCTGACCGAGGATTCTCCTCCCTTCTAATGAAAATGTTTCATTCACATCTCACATCTCTTGCCTCCCTTACTGATGAATTCAACAGAAGAACGAGAAACGAATAGCGGGGAAAGAAATTCAGCTTTTGTCAGATTGGGGAGGCTAGAAGAGAGGATGACCCCTGAGCCAAAGGTTCTGACACTGCATCAATCCCTTTAAGGGTGAGGCCTGCTGGACTAGCTTTGGCTGAAGATTACTTCAGCACATCTGAGGGATGACTGCTCTATCTATTTCACACATTCTATGCAGAGGAGAGTCTTGTATGCTTTGGATCCTGAGCTGCCCAGTAAATTAGGTCTGAGATCATTCCATGGAATGAGGGGAGCTATCCAAGGCAATTCAACACCAAACCATTGACAGAGAGCTTACCGAATCCCTCGAAGAAAAAAAAAAAAAGGGAGGGGGGCACACATCTACTCCCTCTTTCTCTTTATGATACCAAACAGAATGTACCATGGATAATCCCAATAAGGCTCTTTACTTGCAAATTTAAGTGTATGCACACATGTACCGATAAGACGCTCCCACACAGCTTTCTCACATACATGGTTTTGAGAAGTACGTCACCTCTGTTGAACTTTCCGGAGCTTTTGTGCCAAAAGTGAAGTCATATGTTTGACTCGTTTGGCGCTGGGATGCTAAAAGATGATGTCTTTCAGTTGGATTTTAATTAGGACTGCTAACTTAAGAGGAAAAATAGATTTGGTGTTAGTCTTTTAGCTAATTTATAACATATTTTGAAAGCAATCTAAAAAAGCCACTACATTTTATATCATACATTCTTATCTAAGAGGATATCAATTCCAATGGCGAAAGTCAGACTATTGCAGTGGCATAAACACAAGTAAATTACAGATGAAGTAATAAAATAGTAGAGCTTAAATAAGATTAGGAGTACTTCTATATAATTAACCTTAAATGTATAAATGCATTGTTACACAAAGGTGTGGGGTACTATGAAAAAGACAATAGTGAACAGAGGTCTTGTCAGCTGTCTGTGTGTACAAAGTACCGCAAATGTGAACTATGGTATGCAATTTATGGTCTTCTTTCATCCAGTGTGAACCTTGACTTTTCATTTAAAAATAATAATATAAAATAAACTTTGAAAATTGTATAATTGGAGTTACGGTAGCAAGGTTTGCTAGTTTAATTTTTTTTAAAGGTAAAAAGTCTGATATTGACATTTAATTTGATGCAAGAGAAAGTAGAGGAGCAACCAAATTTTTCATGGGCTAATGGGAACAAAGCTCCACCCCCACCTGTTGCTGTGCACTGCTGGTTAGCTGGTACACTGTTTTCTCATTAATGAGAAAGATCCCTAAAAGACAAAAAGACTCAGAACTACTCCCGCTGTCCCTTTACGCTACAAAACAGAACATATCAGGGATAATCCCGGTCAAGCTCTTTACTTCCAGTAAAGTGTGCATGCAAATGTGCAGATGAGGCACTCCAAACACAGCGTCACTTGTGTTGAACTTCCTGGTGCTTTTGTGCCGAATAATCTTATGTTTGACTTGTTTGGTTATTTGATGGTAAAAGTTGACAGCCTATATATTTTAATTTGGACTCTAAACTGGGCTCTAACAATAATAGCTGGAAGTCTTGGTCATAAAGGGATTTAACCATTTTAGAATATATTTTGGAAGAAAAACTAAAAGAACGCAGTGCAAATCTATTTAAGGAAATTCAAAATCATCTATGGTTATTTTGTTTTATGTTCATTACCGGGTCCTCACGTTATTTTACGAGTCTCATCTTCAACTTATAATTCACAAGGGCGACTTGCCTATTCAAGGCATAGGCAAGTTACTATCAAGTTATAAAATTATGCAGCTTCAAAAATTACTAAAAATATCTCTCCTACCATTCATACTGTTAAAAAAAAAACAAAAAAACATTTCATGAGATGCCGTGGTTACTTCAGTTACTTCAGTACTATTTTTGACACTTTAAACTGTCGAAAATGTGTGACAGAAAATATTTTTTAGTTTTAAAAACAGAATCTTAGTAGCCTTGGTATACATGGGCCAGTTACCAAGGTTTCATAAGTTCATGGTTTCATGACTGCTCCCTTTCCCTTTTATAAGACGCAAGAGAAAAGGCCAGAGTAAACCCCTCCTCTACCTGTTGCTACCAAATTGTGGTTAGACGGCTGAAAGAAGGCAACTACACTTATAAAAATAGACTAATTTGGCTGTTTGGAAATGTTTTCAATCACGAACAATGTGGATCCTTGTGATGTGGGGACTAAAGGAGCACCAAGCATCACTATCATTAGGGAAACAGTGTTTTAAAAATGAAGTCTGCAAGTTAAGAGTAGCATCACTGTTAAGTACCTGTCTGCATACTGGCTGGCTGAGCGGATTAACTAATCGGCTAATATTAAACTTGTTAGACTCCTAGTGTTACTTTAAAAAGAAGAATAGCAAAAGCATATTATATTCTGAGCAATTTGTCTGAATCTGATAAAGAAAAACGTACTCTCTCTTGTTTTCATTTAAAGATATTAAATTACTAGCTCTAATCTGTGTACTTTTCTTTTGAGTATGTTGTAATATTTCCCTATCAGTTTTTTTTTTTTAAACACAATTACCGCAGCCATAATGAGATTCAAAACAAAGCCTAAATTAGCTGTCATTAAATTATTTCAATTTCCTTAGCCTAATAGAAGATTGTGACAGGTGTCATAGATGCCATTATGTCTGGCATCGCAACATGTTATAATGGATAATTGATCCATCAAAAAACATCAAGCCGAGGCAATAACTAGCTTGGGACTGGCATACTGAACATGCAGAAAATCGAATTTAACCCCACGTTGGCTGAAACACTCTCTTGCTCTGTCGATCAAGCATGTCTCCCTGACAGCTCTGTTCGCATGTTGTTAAATAATCTAAAGGGAGAAAAGAAACATGAAAGAAAAAGCAAGTCTCAGAGGAGCTGTCACAGAGAAAGGCAAAATGCCACGGGGGGGTGAGAAATGCCTTCGGTCACGGCAGCTTTTCTCATTTTAATTTCGGTCTGCGGGACTGACTTATGGTAGCGCCTGAGTGAGCGGGTCCTGGGAGTCAGGGCTCGCCCTGACCCCTGAGCATAGACCAGCCCAGAGAGATGTCAGCCGAGAGCTCCTGAGGGTTCACCAGGCTGCCAGGCGCTTTGAAAGCTGCTGCCAATTCAGCCTTAGTTTCAGCTGAATGGTCGCTTACAGAGAAGGGGAGCGACAGCAATCAAAACAGGTTGCAAAAGGAAGAGAATTTGCTTTCAAAATGTATTTGGCCTCTGACCTTGCATCCAACCCCGTGGCCCGCGCCTTTGAAGCCGAGCATATTTTTTTTGAAAGATGCTGAAAGAGGGGAGGGTTTTAGAGGTTACTTGGAGCCTGTCAGTATAAATATATTAATAATCTGACAGCTTCATCTGCTTTTGAGGGCCAGCCTTGACAGCTCCACAATAGGCTACGCTGTAGTCCTCCTCGTACACGTCTAGCTTCCCCTGTCTGAACAACACAGAGTTTATTAAGACATCACACTCCTGTGAAGTATTGATTTTACACCAGTCTCTGTCACTTACTGTATTAGCCCAAGCAGGAGCTCTGAAATAAACTATGACAGCTGCATGTAACCTGCCGCATATGTGAGGGGGAACAGCTCAGCTCAGGTGAATTTGCTTTTTTCTCTTTTGTTGTACACCTTTAATCTGGCATCACCTGGATAAGTTCAGTGATCAACACAAATATACGCAATAAAAAGCATCCTTTTTATGTCAAATGAATTGATTGTTTCGCTATTGCAGAGGAGAAAGTGAGAACAGAAACGCTTGCATCAAGTGAATCTGTATGTCGGAGGAAAAGGAGTAAATGATATCTGGAACAAAAGGAGGAGGATGTGCATCTGCCTGTGGAAACATGCCCCGCCCCGCCTCTCAGACAGCGGTGGAGAGACAGTGAGAGAGTGTGGGTTGGGGGGGTGGGGGGTCAGGGGGAGCACAGGTAATTGAGGTGTCCCCTCCCCTCCTTTTTTTTTTTCCAGGGTTTCTCACCCCACCCTTTCACCCTGCTGCACCCCCTCTCCTCGCCTTCACCCTATCCACACAGCGGGCACAATTATGCTCCCCATCACCCCACCAGCTGGCCCCCGTGATCCTGCACTTCTTGCTAAATGCGACTCCGTCGGCCCCTTCCCTCTTAACCTCTCAGCACCCGCTCTGGGGGAATGGTAACTGGGGGGGAACCTACACTGTTCTACTTCTTGTAATGCATTTTAAACTGAAGAAAAGGTAATTGCAAGCTGTGCATTAAGAAATGTCTACAGTTTTTATTTTGCCAGCAACATTTAACATCGAACTGGAATGGATGTTTAAAAACTTGCAAATAAATTCAAGAGCTGTAGCCAAATTTCATAAGATAAAAAATAGTAAAATCCAACTTTTATTTGTAATCAGTAAGAAATTATTTTTAAATCACAGGCAGCACAATCATTGCTGGTAACCCTGCTGCCAATAGAATTTACTACCCAATTTTGCTTATAGGATAGCACCTTTTTTTTATTCATTTCACAATTTTCAAACCTACAGATAAAGATTTATAAATGTAATCGTCCATTCCTCTCTGCACTGAATTACTTAGGTTAGGTTTATACTTAAAATTTTCTCCACGGTTTTTCTCTTTAGAGGCATTTCTGATTGGGCCAAGATTAATGTGCCCAAACATGTAATTCTCTTGTCTGTTGATGAAAATTTCTTCTTATTGGCCTTGTGCATAATATAGAACAACTCAACGAGTACCACCAAAGACAGGCCGAATACCACCAGTGGTACTTGTACAAAAGTTTGAGAATCAGGGTTTTGGATTATTATCTTGCAAATAAATCCAGTGACAACACATTTTCAGTTTACTGATAGAATCCAATGAATTTTTCCAAAACCAAGACCTTTGGCAGAGGAGAAGACCTGCGGCTTCACCACCATATTTGATAGTGGGGATGAGGTGGTTGTCCACGTTATTCCTCAGAGAAACAAGAAGACTTGTATTACCAATCAGACGTTCCTGTAGACTGATCAAATTAAAGTACAAAAAAAATGGCTACAAATCAGGTTTTTTTTTTTCTAAAGAGAGGGTTGTGGTAATGCTTAAGTAAACCTGAAATTTTTACTACTCATCGTGTCTCTTTTCATCATTGAATATTTGCATTTAGAATAAAGTTTGTATTTCTCTACATTTGTCAGTGCATGGTAATGTCTTTAAAATGTTATTAATCTCAACTTGAATTTTAAAAAAGATGCAATAAAGAACCATATCTTAATTTTTTTTTTTCCGCTTTTTCACAGGAAACTCAACAAAATTCTCAAACAAATTTCTCCACGTGTTTAAAAGAGCAAATTTGACAAATGTCAACAATGCCGTGGAAGCATGTTTTTTTGTTGTTTTCTGGAGCAAAATCTGTCCTGTTTTAAATTAAAACTGGGCAATACCAACTTCAATAAGCTACATCCTGTCCAACACAGGATAATACTAACAATTTAAATTAAACTGTAATAGATATCAACATGTATGTTAATTGAATGGCTCGAAATAGATTTCAACACCCCAGAGTGGCCCTGATCAAATTTCTCCAACACGCTCCGAGTGTCTCTTGACAGACAGCGTTTTCACTCCATCCCTTCGCATTAATGAGTGGGAAGGCTCTCCTGCCCGTTATTACCTGAAATAATACCATATGGTAAAATGTAAACAACATCTGCATATTCATGTCATAACTTCATCTGTTTAATTAGTTCCAGCAAAGCAGTTTACCCTCTGAGGCCCTCGCTGTCAGAGCAGTGATGGTAGAGCCGTGCCCTGCTGTCGCTCCTGACAGTCCTCCATTGTTTAGTTGACGCTCCTGCCCTGTCTGTTTAATGCCAGGTGCATTTTTACAGGCAGCAGGATCAGGTAAGGCAAGTCAGTTTTTTTCACCCTGATACAAAACCTGACATACCCTATTCGCAGGAAATACGTTTACTATTTAACATGAGGATATCGCTTTTTAAGTAAAGAGTGTTTTGGTTAAAAAAAAAAAAAAATCTGATTTGTCTTTATGCAGTGCCCCGCTGTGAGCAAATTGCTATTGCAAATTCACAGTTCACTGCATCCGCTTCACTCTGTGCTTCCATGTCGTCAGACAAAACATAAATTAACTTCTTAACATTTGTAAAATAATGTATATGAATTTTTTTTCTATTTGTACTGAAGCTAAGATCTATACAAAGTTGTTATGACATATAATTCATGCATGTGTACATACACTGATCAAAAAATAAAGGGAACACTAATATAATGCATCCTAGATCTAAATGAATTAAATATTTTATTAAATACTTTGTTCTTTACATAGTTGAATATGCTGATAACAAAACCACACAAAAATGATCAATGGAAATCAAATTTATTAACCCATGGAGGTCTGGATTTGGATTTAGAGCCACACTCAAAATTAAAGTGAAAAAACACACTACAGGCAGATCCAACTTTGATGTAATGTCCTTAAAACAAGTCAGAATGAGGCTCAGTAGCGTGTGTGGCCTCCACGTGCCTGTATGGTCTCCCTAAAACATCTGGGCATGCTCCTGATGAGGTGATGGATGGCCTCCTGAGAGATCTCCTCCCAGACCTGGACCAACACATCTGCCAACTCCTGGACAGTCTTTGGTGCAACATGCCGTTGGTGGATGGAGCGAGACATGATGTCCCAGATGTGCTCTATAGGATTCAGGTCTGGGGAACGAGCAGGCCAGTCCATAGCATCGATGTCTTAATCTTACATGAACTGCTGACAGACTCCAGCCACCTGAGGTCTAACATGGTCTTGCTTTAGGAGGAGACCAGGGCTAATCCTGCTGCAGGGTCGTTGCCCTCCTACGTCCTCCTCCACGTCTCCTGATGTACTGGCACTGGTATCGAACGTTAAATCACAGACCCGACACCAGACCCTAAACAGGTGTTAAGGGACCGAAGACTGGACCGATCAGATCCTAAGCAGGTGTTATTGGACCTGACAACAGACACAGAGGACTACTTGTTGGATCACACAGTCCTACGAGTGGTACATGACATTCATAGTTTCCTTATTTAATTATTATTATTACATTACTACACTGTCATCAATTTCAACGCAATACATTTTCAGAAAGAACTGGGCAAAAGTCCAGTTGCATTCGATTTAAGCCTGTTTGCGGTTGCTATGACCTGGTAACAGAATTTGCACAGGTATGTCAACATAGGTACTTCCTGGAGGGGGCGGGTAATGAATGTTCCACGTACACCGGTCACGCCTACTTGTTTTCCAGGACATGGAAGAGCTGCTGCTCAGAGAGCAGAATTCACAAGGATTACTCAAACTTGCATGAATCAGGCACAATACAACATTGAGCATGATTTTGATGAATGAATACCATGATAACATAGTTAAAAGCTGAAAAAGTTGATTTTGCATGATATAGGCTGTTTAAATGTAATAATGTGTTCAAGATTCTTGTTGGAGTTCGAAACGTGAATCACAATGGGGAAGAAACATTATTTAAGTGACTTTGAACATGACTTGGTTTTTGGTGCCAGACGACTGGTGTGAGTCTTTCCGAGACTGCTGATCTACCGGGATTTACTTTAATAAATGTGGATGAAAGTACATTATTGATATCAGAGGACAGAGCAGAATAGGCAGACTGGTTTCAGTTTGTAAAACAGCAACAGCAGCTCAACCACTCATTATAACCAAGGCAAATACCATCTCTGAGTGCAAAACAAGTCCAACTTTGAAGCGCATGTACCACAGCTGCAGAAGACATCCTGGTGCTACTTACACGTCTAAGAACAACAAACTGTAGCTACAATTTGAACAGACTCACCAAAGCTGGAAAGTAACATAAGAAAAATGTTACCTCATCTGACAAGTATTTCAGCTGCAACATCTTTAAACTCATCTGCCAATTTGAGTATTGGAGTTGACCATGCCCATCTTTCTATGATGACGTAGTGCCATCTTCCGAGGGCTGTTTCAAGCAGGATAGTGCACTATGTGATAAAGCTGAAACATAGGTTCCAGGTCTGAAGATTGGTGAAGTCAGGATTTCAATTACTTACATGGGCAAATATGTATAAAATCCATCATGTAGGCATGCAGACCACTTCTGCAAGCAGTTGTGAAAGAATGGCTCATTCTCTAGAGCTCAGTGAATACCAGCATGGTGACTTGATAGGATGGCACCTGTGCAATATGTCTAGTTATTAAACTGCCTTCTTTGAAAAATTGGCTACGAAGTGGTAAGCCCCGTAAAATCAGAAAACTGGTTTAGGATATTCTGTGGCCTTCAAATTAGTTCAAGAACTACGTACAGAGAGCTTGATGGAAATAGCTTCCCTATAGCTGATTGGCTGCATCCATGGCATATATATCCAAGTGTAATGCAAGGCACCAGTTGTAGTGGTGTATAGTATGCTCCTGCTGGACACAGCAGTGGAGACAAGTTTTCTGAAGTGGCAAATCTGGCTTCTGTGTGTGGCAATCCAATAGATAATTCTGGATTTTTTAGGTTGTCAAGAAAATGCTACTTGCCTGACTGAATTGTGTTAAGTGTAAAGAATAGTGTAGATTGATCATGGTGCGGAACCCTTTATCAGAAGTTAGGCCCAGCCCCTAAGAATCACTACAGATTTTTTTCCTTAAATCCATCTTTTACCAAAATCAATTTTCTACATTTCTTCTGCATTTATTTATTTTTTGTAATTTAGAAGATTTGAATACAAAGTTTTAACTATGACCTTTGAATAGTTGGCAAGTCTGACTACCTGTAGATTCCACTAATGAAGAATCTGTAGAAGCCTATTGAAAAAGGCTTCCACAGTTCAAATTTTTGAACTGTGGAACAGGGACACTGCTTTTGAGGTGTCTAAACATGGATAAGCTTTGTTTACAAATCTAGAACTCTTGGATGCATAAAAAGAAAAGACATATCCTGGAACAGGGTTCCAAAAAACTGCAGGGCATAAACACCAACATTTTTGGCCCTGCAATGAACTTACCTCTGTGTTTTCTTTTCTTATGTTCTGTTCATGTACTGCACTTTGAGTTGTCTTGTTACTAAAAACACAAATAATCGCCTTGCCTTGACTGAGTGCATTTTTTTTTCTACATTAAAGTGGCAGTGAGCTACTCGTGTAACATTCATCTGATGCTTAGTGTATTTTACAGTAAAGAAAACACATTTTATTTATCAACCTTTACCTACCGATTTTGTAAAATGCTGTTGAACAACATCTAAAGCTGGTTTGCCAGGAGATAAATCTAAATTGACTAATTGGAAAGTGGTTGAGAGCTGCTCTTACCTCTCGAGCTCCTGGTTGGAGACACCTGTTCTATAATAAATGCTTATTCTTTAAACTTAAGTTCACAAACTAGTTTTGTTTTTACAGTAGAAGATTCCAAGCAATTTAGACCAAAGCTCGAACTGAAACAGATTATTTTAAAGACCTGATTGGTGTGAATTCAGTCAGTAAATCAAAAACAAAGTACTGATGAGTCAAATGTGAATCAGCATGTGATGAAACAAATCAAAGATAACACATGCCAATTAAATCAAAGTTAACACATTCATTTGTTTACATATGGTTATTAGACCTTTGTTGATCTAACATCTTTCTGTACTTTCTTCAGTTTTTTTTTTATTCCAGACCTGGAAAGTGGTAAAAACTAAATTCCACATGTTTACAGATATTTCAAGAATGCACAGGAATCCTGTGAAAGGAACCCTAACGCTTATGCTTACTATGGCCATATAGACAATTTCATCCCCCTAACCTCAGGGGAAAAGTTTGGTGATGACCCTTTCCTGTTCCAACATGAGTGCGCACCAGTGTACCAAACAAGGTACATAGAGATATGGATGGCCAATTTGGTGTGGAAGAACTTGATTGGCGTCGACCTGACATACTACCTTTGGGTTGAATTAGGATGGACGCGGTACGCAAGGCCTTCCTTTCCAACATCATTGTCTGATTTCACAAATGGCTACTGGAAAAAAAAACTGTCATAATTATCATCATGATTGAAAGCTTTCCAAGGAGAGCTGAAGCAGTTATAGCAGGCAAGGGTGGGTGTTTATGATTTGAACCCTATGGTGTGAAGGCAAGCGAGCAAATACTTTTGGTCAAATATATATAAATGTAACTAGGGGTATTGTCACATTTCAAAACCTTTGCATATCTCTTCCAGCTGATGCCGGTCGTGCTTAGCTGGATTTGTCTCCATGATTGCATATTAAATAACGCAAAGTAACCAAAACCATGTGAAACAAATCCATTCATAATGAAGCTGTTGTACAAATAAAAAATAATGAAGACCTACCGAGCAAAGAGGTATGGAAAGCTTGAGTGAGTTTTCTCTAATTAAATTCTCCTTCATCAGGCACTCATCGGTGCACAAGCATTAATACTTTTGACCTCGTGCAGCTACAACACTAACATGCCTCAGGATGGGAAAAAAAAAAAAGAAAGGGGAAATGCAAGAGAAAAACATGAGGGAATATCTTATTAGGGAAGTCAGGCATGTTTTGCCCCTTGTTTCTTGATGGCTGCTCTTGGTGTCGCGACCTGCTGGCGTCTAGCTAATACGACAGTGTACGCCGTGCCATTGTTCTCAATCAATAACTAATTATCAAAGTACTGGCTCTGACTGGTATTGTCCCCATTGCTCGGAGCCCCCTTGTTGTTGGCTGAACGACAGAAAGGGGGGAAAATAAAGGGGAAAGGAGGGTGGCTTTTGGCTGCACAGTAATGCTGCCGCCACAACATCCTTACAAGCCTTTCAAGATACGCTGTGCCATCAGCTTGCATTACCATTCCCTACTAATTGATATGAATTAAAACAGAAGAATTATTGTTGCTTCTGGATGTCATAACGATATCCTGAAAGTAATCACGGGGTACACAAAGAGAACAGCGCACAAACAGACAGAATAAGAAAAGACAAATTAAGCTCCTGCTAGGGATTTCTCAAACGAGGCATTGGACAAAAGGAGGAGGAAAATTAGACCGCGGCCAATCTGAATGTTTCATTATTTCAATCTTGTTTGCAAGTATGAACCACAATTTTAACTAAACAGGACTAATTCATCTCATTTAAAGAAAAGACATCATTTTAAAGCTGTGTTCTAACCATCAGCAGGTTCAAAAGGAGCACTCTCATCACTAAGACAATGTCCCTTTATCACCTTCCCATTGTTAGTTGCATTTTATAAATGAGCTGACAGAAATAGAGGAACCCGGCAATTCATGGTTGGCAGCACATGCTGGATTGTGTGCTGGTGCCTGTCTGTCTCTGGGCTTCCCAGCAGAGTGGCAAGCCCTGTCATCCCACGTGGCGGCACAGTTCACTACTCCCGCAATGCCGTTCGTGCGACCGGCACCAGGACTGGGGGGGTTGAAGCCCTCAGGAACCTGCAGGGGTGGCTGGTGCCCCAGTGGCAGGCAGAGGTCAGGCTGGTAAAAAAAAAAAAAAAAAAAAAAAAAAAAGTGCTGCCCTCAGGACAGCGAGTCTAATCCCACAGCAAAAGCAAAGCAGCTGGAGCAGCCCATCCGTTCAGACTGGGTAATGATATCATTTGCAGTGGATCTGATGTCTGACCTCATTATGGACTTATATTGTGTCGCTAGGAGAGTTTCAGTTCTCAGGCCTCATTTTGTTCAGGACGGCTCTGCAAAAGAATGTTCACCCTCTCATAATTAATTTGTATTAATATTTCTCTGTGACCTTTACGTAAACAATATAATTGCGAAAGATCTAATAGATAATTTTTTGGTATATTAAAGTTTTAATTTGATATTTTGGTATTCACACAAAAAATCCAACTTTTAAATTCATATTTTTGCAGCACAACTGCTGTTGATAAAAAATGTACTGTAACAGGCCTTTTTTAAAGGTGACAGGTGGTCGCTGATAGTAGAAGAAAAAGCATTAAAGCAGAAGTTCATTAACACCTTTTAAATATACCTGGTCCTTATCACATCGTTAGGTTTATCAAAGATACCTCTCTGCATGTGTGAATGGTAATACTGTTGTTCACACTTTTAATTAGAAAAGATCTTGCAGTTTTGACTAAAAAGGTTTTCACTATTCATTCAGACATTCCCCCGGAACATGTTAAGACACAAATAGAAAAATGTTTCTCTTCATGGGATGGCGTGAGTGAAATTAGCATTTTCTTTTTATTTAAAAATTACTCACATAATGTCGTCCAAATAATAAATGAAAATGTTGCCATTTTGAGTGTTTACTTCGGGAGAAAGACGTGATCAAACAAATGCAAGGTTTTTAAGATGTCAAATAAAGCAACAGAAACAAGTTGAATTTCTAGGATTCCTTTAGATTATTCTTTTCAAAATTATATCCATATCTACAAATGTTTCATAGATTTGTTTCTACAGTTTTTCATAACATTCTGGACCATGAAAATGTTTGAATGGTAGACAAGTTTTATTATCTTCAAACAAGACAAGGCTAAAGTCGGGAGTTATTGCACAACCCTTTTTGGCACCTAGAGTAATTTAGACAAGAGTGATTATACAATTTCTAACATTTAGACATGTCAAATCCAGACAATGAACTTACAGGTTTTTTAAGCACAGTTGGTGAAGTTCAATACTTTTGTTGTCCATAAAAAACAATATTAGCTTTATAACCAGCATTATAACTAAATCCAATTTAGGAATTACAAGAGAAGCTTAATACCCTATTATAAGACTTTTCAAGGCCAAATCAACTGAAATTGCTGATTTAAACTGAACACTATTTTTTGTCAGTTCCAAGTAAGGAACTAAAAATAGCAAAATGACAATGACTGAAATATTAAAATTAGGATAAATCAAAGATCAAGCGGTTTGTTTTTTAATGTAAAATCAATGTCAAAACCTTCAATTTTTTTTTAATATTTGGATTTTGGTCTGAAATGTTCTGTTCTTAGCCCGAAATTCTACATACCCTTGGCAGATATAGACTTAAAACTATTTTCAGTCAATCAATAACTTAAGGAACTAAGACTGACATGCCTGTTTTTAATTCACATCTTAATAAAAAGCAATGCATTACAAACATTTATACCATTTACAATAATAATCAATGGGGAAATACTTATTTGTATCACATATGTATTATGGTGATCAGCTTTTTGCTCTTTTTTGGTCATACACTGTATCTTTGGTGATGAGTGAATGAGGTTTGAAGTCCTCCTTGCCATCACCCTAATATTTAGCTATCTCCTTTCTGTATCAGATTAATGTTGTGTCGGTCACTGGGTCAAGATACACATTTTACTCCCAAGATAAAAGAAACAAGATGCCAAACATGTTACTATCGGAGATATGAATAATTCTGGGCTTCACGGTATCCAGGCATAGAAAATCATAAAAGGAAATTCCAGACTTTTCAAGACTGCATAGAAACCCTGATATTCAGTTTTGAATTATACTAGTGCTTCAGTGTAGGACTAGTTCACAATTAAAATTTGCAATAACACAGATTTAGCTTTTTGGGATCTTTGATGGTGTGTAATCCTTATATTATGCAGTAGAACGCGTCAGGCTTGTGTTAGATGTAAGTCTGATTTCAGTAAAAGGTTGCTGTATTCTGATTTATTTATTTTTTTCTAAAGAATGTAAATCTACATGCTCCGGAGAACGTAAAGCACCAGCACATTAGGTCTCCATAAATACATTTCATCTCCGTTTCTACAAGCTGTTTTGATGCATGAATCAAGAAAGGCTGCCCTTGCCCCGACTTGTTATGAGTGGTGCAACCTCGGAGCCAGCCGTAACCTGCCCTCCACCGTGAAGGAAGCAAGCCTCTGTCTTTGCCTCGATAACACGTGAAAACTTGAATAATGAAAACAGACAGAGCTGTGGTGTAAATAGGAAACTGCAGATAGCCGCCTCGCTATCGCCAGCCTTCTCCCTCCCACACAGCTCAAGAGGTAGTGTCACCTTAGCTTCCTTTTCTGTGGCTAAGCTATAGGAAGAGAGGAGCTACCTCTGCGTTCGTGGGTAACGGGCCACCACTGTTAATGGGGTTGCTCTTTGAAAACATCACTACGCGAGTAAACAGGGCACTCTGCTGTGAATTAAGTGCAGCAAAAGTTTGAGTGAAAGTAACACGGCGGGCAAAGGTTACAGGCAGAAGGTCCTTTTTGTGTAAACAGCAGCCGGTGTGCAGGTTCACTGAAAAAGATACCGCGCTGTATTGAAAACGCCTCATTACTCGCCTTCACATTTTCTTTGCCTCGCACGGTGTAGCTGCGCACCCTTGAAAAAGAGACAGCAATTAATTCTTTGCATTGTGCGTGTAAATAGATTTTCCAATATTCTCATCATAAAAGAGCAATTATAAATCCATGATTCATATACACAGTCTATCTGAAGCAGCTAGCTGTGTCCATTGTCGGTTGTCAGCGGAGAGGATAAACCAATGAAAAGGCCTAATCCTGTTACGGGTAGAAGGCTTTAATGAGCATTCTGTCTCCGGCAGACCCATGCGATACCCTGGCTGGGGCCAGACCCGTGCAACGTGGAGGTCAGCTTCTAATGGAGGGCTCTGTGGCTTCCCCTCTGGAGAAGGGTGGAACCCACTTGCGTTGACCTGTTAAGTCAAGTTGCTCTCCTCTGACCCCCCAAAAAGATGCCTGGATGTGAGAGATTGTCAGGAAGAAAAAAAGAAGAAGAAGAAAAAAAAAAAATAAATCGGACGGCACAAACGGCCGTGCCGCCTGCAGGCAATGAGGCTCACAAGAAAATGAAAGGAGGTAAAAGAAAATGCCAGCTCAGAACAGGACACTGGAGCCTGTGAAAGATGTAAATTCAAAGCAAAAGGAGCAGAACTTTAACCTGTTGGCTATTATGCACCAAGTGAAACAGAGCTGCCGCTTGGAATTAAGGGACAATGTGGAGTTCAGGCCAGGGGCATTTAACCAATGGACATATAGTGTATCAGATCCCAATCTTAATGACATCAGTGACCGAAGCTTTGCAGAAACTCTGATCTCTGCTGGCATAAAGAAAGGGTCACAGCCAGAGGGGATTAGTGATATATATGGAAAAAAGTGGGGGGAAAAAAAAGAGAAAAACAGAGAAACGAAAGCATAATGAAAAGTGGTTATGAAAAACCAAGGGGAATGTTATTGCTCGACCGCCGCAAGATGCAGACGGGGAGGAAAGAGCCGTGCAAATAGTCATGGGATTGCAAAGTCAATAATACGTGCAATCTTCACAGACAGAAAGCTATAATCAATAAGAATCTATATTGAGGGTGAATGCCAGAGTTTTCCAAAATGTCACCGGAGTGTGTTTGCAGAAGGGCAGAAATGACATATGAAAAGCAGGAAGGTGAGAAGAAGGGACAGAGGGAGAGACGGACAGACTGCAGGACACAGAAACCAAGGCAAAATGTGCCGCTGCTCCGAGATCGCGCCCTGCCATGGCCCGTCACTGTAGATGAACCATAAAGAGGCTGCAATTCTACCACTAAAAATTCAGCGGTTAACAAGACAGCAGGCACCCTAGACTGCAAAACTGAAGAAAAAAAAAAAAAAAGATTTGTGAAGATACTTTCAACTGGCAGTTTAGCAATGATAAAATTGCGATATTCTTGGTGCGGTGCTACAAAGTACAATACCAGGAAAAAAGGCTGCATCTGAAAACTGGGTGATTGGGGAGGAAGTGGGGTTGTTGTGAATATAAGCACTTAAGGTTGAGTCATTTTAGGGATATAGATATTTTCCATTTTCAACTCTGACAAAAATGCAATGAAATAGGGGGGCTATTTTCCCCTTTTCGATTTCTGTCTCATAAATCCTTTTCAAGCGCAATTCCCATTCTTCTTTTGAGGTCTTTTAAGTCATTATAAATGTTTTCTCTTCTCCCTCTCTTTTCTGTCTGTCGCTCTCCTTCCCTGTCCCCAGCTTTAGTCTTTCTTGAATAAAATAAGTGGAGATTTGCTGGAAATCAGCAGCTTTTGTGTGTGGCTGCAGGAGCATGGTGAAATGTTTGGACACTAATACCCATTCATTTCGGTAGTGCCATAAATAAAAGCTGCCAGCTATGCGGCTGCCGTGAAGTGGTATTCTTTGGTGCCCAGCGGGATGTCCTGTTCACATTAGCACAGCAGGGAAAACTGGCCAGACAACTAAATCAAGACATTGTCAACTTCTGACAAAATTGCTAAGGGGGAGAGCTGGTTTTAAGAGCGGCTGTGCATGCCTGCCTGTATGCATGTTGGAGTGTGTGCGTGTGTATTTATGTAAGACACAAACACAAATGCCTGGTAGCGCAAAAGGATGATAAAAACAGAAGGCACAGGGGGTGGTGGTGGTGGGGGGTGTGGATAGATTTTTTTTTTTTTTTTTTTCAAGATTTAGAATATTATGCCAAATAATTCCTACCTGAGAAACGCGACAGGGCAGACATAAAAGAGGAAGTATTGGTAGACTGAAGACAAGAGAGCTTGGCTGAAGAAATAAAGTCTAAACAACCACAACGACTCATCTCCTGGTGTGATTTTCTCCCGTCAATCCATTAGAGAATGTTCATAAAAATCAATTTTCCGATACGCGCTTTGCAGAGGAATTCACACCCTTCAAACGCTTCCACGTTTATCGGATTACAAGCACAAACTCAATTCATTTATTTGGATTTTGTGTGACAGATCAACAAAAGTAGTGCAGATTTGTGAAGTTTAAGGTAAATAATTTTAAAGTTTTAAAATCTTTAAAAGAAAAAAAACCTCAAAAAATCTCAAAAGTGTGCCCTGCATTTTTACTCAGAGCCCTTCACTATGAGACGACAAAATAAAGTTCTGTGAAAGAAGTCACCTAAATTTGGTGTACCTGTTTGATGTCTGTATAAATCCAGCTGTTCTGTGAAGGCCTCAAAGGTTCATTAGAAAACAGTGGTGAACAAACAGCATCACGGAGACCAAGGGACACTCAAGACAGTTCAGAGATAAAGCCAAGCATAGGACACAACAAAGAAAAAGGTCTATGCTCAATGACACCTTAACTGAACCTTTTGGCCTACAAGGAAAACATTGTGTGGCGGAAAACTAACACCCCACGGCTCTTAAATACAACTCCCGCAGTAAAACCTGGTGGTGGTGGCATTATGTGGGGGAATGGTTTTCTTTACATAAAGGATCTGTGGTGGGAAAAAAAATGCTTCTTGTTAAAATCTCATGACAGGGTTGAACTTTGCTTTCTATCATCTTATGACTATGAACTTATGGTTTAAGTTGGTCTATATTTTACCGTGCTTATGAGACTTGGGGTGTGACGGGCTTCTCATCTCTGCCACCCTGACGGTCATGAACCAGAACTGGTTTTCAGGTGGCTGCAGAAGAGAAAGAGAAAGTCTGTTCTCACTTCTAACTGCCTGGGAATTTAATTTCTTACCGTTGTTGTTGTAAACATTTTGGATTTCTCACATCTTGGGATGAAAAGCATTGTACTAACTCTGCAAGATGGAGAAAAACACTCTGACACTTTGCTCTCATCTTGAAATATATCTGTATTAAACCTGACAGAGTGCTTTTCACCAATAGCAGTGCTTGAATCTAATTATTCCAATAGTTAAAAAAAAAAAAAAAAAAAACTTCAAGTGGGGTAACAACCCAAGACATAAAGCCAGAGTTACAGTTAAATGGTTTGGATCAAAGCATATCAAAAGTCTGAATCTAAGTCATCCCGAGAATGTGTGGCCATACTCCAAAATCTATGTTCAACGAGGCAAAGATGTCAGCATGGTGCATAAAATTATTAGATACTTACCCCTAAAATCTACAACAGCCATTATTTTGAGATGTGGTTCCACAAATTATGTTTATTTATTTTATTGAGCATTTATTTTACCAGGTATGTTTGATAACGGATTATTGACTCAGGGGTACTGAATACAAGTGCATGTCTCAAATTTTAGATTTTATTTGAAAAACCTTTGTATATTACTCAAAATACAATGAGGTTTCTGGCTATAGCATAGTTTTGCAATGCAGTGTATGTAGCAATATTATACAAGCTCTGAAATTGTGATTTGGTAAAAAAAAAACAAAAAAAAAACAGGCTAAAGTACAGTTTGAAACCATGAACTGGATTTTGTTTTATAAAAGTGTAACTTACTCCCATACCAGAGCCTTACTCCGCCCAATGTCATACTATAAAATGTGCCAGGAGGAAACGGTGCCAGGCAAACCAAGAAAGGTGCACTGGGTGAAGGCTTGCTGTGGTCTGGGCCACTAGTAACAGCTAGAAAAATGCTAAATAAACTAACTGAATGCTAAGCTAATAAATAGCTAACCTGAAAATTGATAGAAGAACCGCAAAACTGACTGTTCTAAATCCAACCCGCTAGGGAGGCACAAGACAGAGCTGCGTTTATACTCAACAGCGGTTGCTGACATCAGTTTCTCCAAATTATGTCAAAAAAAACTTTTGAACCAATAGCAATACTGGTTCTAAATTCAATGCAAGAAACCTGTTGAACCTTAGGAGGGCACCACACTGACCGTTTTAGACACAAAAGGAAGATTTCGACAAATATGCAATAAATTGTCAAAATAATCACAAGGATATGTAGATAGTACTATAAGACAACCATGTAATAGTTTATTAACAAAATAAAAAAAAGTTGATTTGCAGGGTGAGATACCCTATAAATGTAAACATTACTGCCATTAAAACGTGTTCCAAGACTATTGTCTTTACATATAAACGTTATTCCCATAAACAAAGGAAAATAAAGAGCTCATGTGGTAGAAAAAGTCACAAAGCGTGATCAGTTAAGCCCAGTCTCAGCCCTGGGCTACATTTGCAGGTGGTCGATTGCCTAGTCTCCACAGAGGTTAACTCTTGGTGAGTGCTAAAAGCTGCAGGTTTGAAATGGAGTCCTATTATCAGCCTAGGCCTTAATGCTAACAATGCCCAGACAATGACAACCTTGACCTCAGTTAAGTACACAGCACAGCAAGAACTCTCGGATATGCTGCCCAGAACAATGTAAGGGGAGAGGAGTAGTGCTGCGCCAGGGCCACAGCTGGGCCATGCCATGCCTGTGGGCCTGCCATTTTGATTAGGGGTAAGTACGCCTTTTAACATAGCTAGATTGAAAAGGAGGGGGAAACAGAGAGGGTGGAGTTTCTATTCATATCTCTGTTCTTAATAAAGCCTGCTTGACAACAAAGTGGTTCAGCGCCTCCCTACGATTGGGAAATGAACCATTGCAGTGCATGTCAGGGGCTCAACGTCCACCCAGACTCTATATGAAGTTTGGCAGTGCCACCCGTAGGTCTCGGCAGACTACCCCTTCATTTGGAGTTCTGCGGATTGAAGATGAGAACAGAGCTACTGCTGCAGCCTCCGAGTTAGAGCCTTTGCTGTAGGGTTCAGTGGACCTTGTGAAAACACCAGTGAATCCGTCACCATCGTCATCTCCTGGGAAAAAGCTGGCCGGCCACTTCTAAAGCTCCAGTGACCCGGGGCTTGAACCCTACTGCTCTCCATTCCCTGCCCTACGCTGCCACTGGGAATCTGTGACCTCAAGTTCATCAGGAATCACACACTTTCCGAAAGCAAAGCCTGGCTGTGTCATGTTTTTAAACTGTGCGGTGCCCTCCACTGGCTTTGTGCAAACCACTCTTACTCTGTTAAAAATCAATTTTTTTTTGAAGACAGAAGCATCTATAATGAATTTTATCTTCAAAATAATATTTACCTCATTTTTAAGCACACTTTCAGCCAAACACAGCAGAACATGTGAAAAGACTTCATGATTTAGTAATAGCTTTCTTACTGCAACCGAGCCCAGATGGCTCTTAATTGGTTGGTAAAGGGAGCAAAAGGTCTTTTTTTTAGGCATGAGTGAGTGTGTGATTGTTGCTGCTGAACTGCTGCTGAGAGAGGCTGGCTGCATGATGTGGAGATGGAACAGTGTGAGCACAGGTCACACAAAGGAACCACCAGCCCCGCACGCAGGGGGGACGTCGGGGGTGTGCGGTGTATGTTTGTTGGGAGGAGGTGCTAAATGTAAGACTGTTTGAAATGGAGAAGTGGAGACACGTAATGAGGATACACAGACAGTTAACAACAAATAAAAAAAAAATACTATTAATAATGACATGGTTTTGGAAATAAAGAAACTTTAAACTTTCACTGAGAGCTATGATTAAAAATAAATTGTGGATGTTTTCCAAATAAATGTTTGTTGATCATTTTACATCGTCTTGCAAAATTATGCACACCAATTGATCTTCTGACATTTTGCCACATAAACGCCACCAAAATCGAAATGCATTTCATTGGAGTTGTGTGTAAGGCACAAACGAGGAAAAATTTGTTCGAAAAGAAAAAATGCAGAGGGCATCTTTTCTTCAGATCCCTTCACTTTAACAGTCCTTAAAAAGGAAACAATTATCTTTCAAAGCTTACTCAGTGTCATGCATACCAAGGGACCCAATAAAAAGATCACGGGATGACATTGTGCAGAAATTTAAAGCAAAACAATGTCCCAAGCATTGAGCAGAGGACTGTTCTAATTGGTAATTTGAAAATAAAGAGTATAGAGCAACTACAAACTCATCAAGATATGGTAGCCCAGCTAAACAGTAAAGTCTTGCAAGGAAGAGATTAATCCGAAAAGCCATTTTAATTCTGGAAGAGCTGCAGAGATCCACTGCTCAGGTGGGAAAATGTGTTAACAAGGTTGCTTTAACTACTCCACAAATCTTGCCTTCAAGGAAGAGTTGCAAGAAGAAAGATATTGTTTTCCCGTTTGCGGTTTTGTCACAAGGCACGTATGCTTGCGGATGCGGAATTTTGTTCGGTGGAAATCGGTTGATAAGAATACACTGTTTTCCCTGCTGCAGTTCTTTGCGACCAGCTGCATTTCCTCACAGCCCAACGTGATGCATTTTTGCTGCTGGTGCAAAGCATGGTGGCAGGGTTAGTGCGTGGTTCTCAGCTTCGGACCAGCTGTCTGTGGTGGAGTCGTATTTCTTCATAACAGATATGTGTCAATAGTGCTAAGAGGAACAGAAAGATGGTTTTAAGGGCACAAAGAAAAACACCTTTAGAGTGTGATTTCAATGAAACTGACAGAAAACAAACTCCCCCATACTAAAAGACCCAACGACCAGGGCTACATTCAAATCACTATGGAGCAAAATATTAAAAATCATACTTTGCAACACCCTGAACACACCATCTGCACCATTAACCATAGTGGTAGCATCATCATGTTGTGGGGACATTTCTCTTCAGCAGAGACAAGGATCTGGTCAGACTGATGAGAAGATACAGTGACTTGAGCTAAAAACAGGGCAATCTTTAAAAAAAAAAAAACTCCATCAAAAGGCGGCAAAACATATGAGACAGGGAAATTAGTTAATTTTCTAGCAGCAACATAAAAGATACTCAGAAATACAATAGTGTGGACTGAATCATATTCTGTTGTTGGAGCCCAGTCAAAATTTAGACCTAATTTCAATTGAGAATTTGTGGCACTCTTGATAATTGATGTTTGAAGACACGTTCTATCCTATCTGACTGAGCTTGTGCTATTTTTAAAGATGAAGAAGATATACCCTTAGTTTCTAGATAATAACAATAAGAAATTTTATTTAGAACGCACTTTACATTTCAAAGAAATTTCAAAGTGCAACCGAGGAGAGGGCTAAAAACAACCCCCGGAATAGCACATAAATTAATAACAACATTTTACAATCAACATTAACCATATCAGACAAACAAAATCATCATAAAGTTTCTAAAAGGCTTTTTAAACAAAAATGTCTTAAGGCCTTTTCTAAAGACCCCCACACATTGTGGGGCTCTCAGGGTCTCTGGGAGGGCATTCCAGAGCCGAGGGGCAACTTCCTGGAAGGCCCTGTCTCCCATGGAGGAGAGTTTGGTCCTGGGTTAGTGAACGCAGTATGAGGAGGTGGTGGAGTGGAGGTAGATGTGTAAAACTGATGGAGAGACACCCTAGAAGACTTGCACTTGCGTTTTGTGCAAATGGTAATCCTACAAAATATTAAGTAGCGTAAAACAATTTTCAAACCATGTATCCTTTACCTTCTACATTACAAATATATTACTTTACATTGTTCTGTCACATAAAATAATTATAAAATGCATTAAAGACTGAGGTTGTAACCTGGCACAAATATTAAAACGTACAAGTGTAAGTGTAATAGCATTTCTTGATCATAATGTTTTCCCTAACACGGCTGCATGATATCAGGAAAACAAGCAATAATACTGGTCAATGCTGTGGTAATGACACGACAAATGATAAATAAACAAATAATTTAAAAAAAGTTAACGTCCTTCCGTTTTAGGTTCATACCTAACATAGATGCTAGATAATGTACTACCTTTCTGTGTCCACCTACAGAAAACGACAATCTTTATTTTCATGTTAACAAGATTTTATTTAAAAAGTGGCTTCTGACTGATATATTTTAAGTGGCTTCTGACTGATTTTTCATCGTAGTGTTATTGCGATAATGATATATTTACCATACTTAAAAAAACGTCATCTTCCACGGCATAATCCATAAACAACAGAGCAAATAAAATAGAATATAAAATATTCATACCTTGTCCAAAACATGGTATACTGTTCTAGATGTTTGTGAAGAAGTAACAAACTCTTACCTTGTGCCAATACACTGTTAATTACTATACATGTATTATTACGCAAAGTCTTAGTGGGAATAATACAGCTACCCCGAGGTATTTTAGCTCCAGAAAACCTATATGCTGTTAGGTTGTGAAAGACATATATAGGGGACGCAGACCTGCAAAGATGAAGACCTAACACTTGTGCAACACCTTCTGACTAGATGTCGTTTATGAGCAGGAGACAAAATTAAGTTGTGTCAAAATGTCAGGCCAAGGGAGAGGTTGAGGTAGACATCAAATCAACAGCAGTCCGATACAGGATCCCATTATCAGTGACACTACACGGGTGCCCCCCAGCCAAAAGTCCCCTGCACCCGAGAAGTTAAGGTGTTGCTTGATTCATTAGTGCCCGTGTCTGAGCCGAGGTGACGGCTCCCTCATCGTCCAAAGAGGGGTGAGAACTGGAATGTCTTTTCTTTCTGTCAACACTGTGTCACTTTAATTTCTTTCTCTGACGCCCAGCCTTGACACCTGGAAAGGTTTGACCGAGCACCATAGCAAGGGATCATAGGAGAGTCCTATTTAAAGGGAGTGGTTGACACTGTTGACATTTCATTCTTGCTCTACCTTCCAGCTTCACCCATTCTTGCAAAAAGGACAAATTCTTTACATTAAAAGGTAGACGTGTTCTTTGTTTGAAAAGATCTGACAATGATCAGTCATAACTTAACATTCTTACTTGAGAATAACTGGCTTGACATTATCTTGTGGATTTCTGAACGTAATTGCAGATAGCTAGGGTAGGGATATTAAAATATTTGCGGTAATTCAAATTAAAGATGTAATCTCAGGAACAAAAAAAAAAATAGATTATTCAGGAAATTTAATTGATTAATATATCTAGCAAACTTGCAATTAAATACAATTGCAAAAGGGAGCATATTTTAACACCCACTATTGTCTAGCATTTGTGCTGAAGTATTTACAGTATGAAATCACCCATAACACATAATAGCTGTCAATGGAGGCACAGTGCTAATAATGTAATGTGCCCCTCCCTAAGGGAGCTGATCTCCTCATCTGGGTCACGGTGAGTATTAAAAGGGTTAAGGGTGCACAGTAAATTTATTGTGGGTCTTCCAGCACCAATGTGCTGGAGCACTAATGGATGACCTTGGGGTTTGGCTGTTCCAGACTTGAGGAGATCATGTCTCACCACCTCTCTACCAACAGGATGACCCTGGCTCATCTCTGCCCCCGGCCTCAACCTTTAACTCGATGATCTTTGACCAAATTATTAAGCAGACACCTGCTTTCCAGTGTATGCTGAGAATGAGAGCAGAACTCTAAATTTAATGTAGATGTGTGAATCAACAGTATAAATTTCACCCCTAAAGCCCGGCTTATGCTTGTTTAAACTAAAGGAGACTATATTAAAATTTTATCTTTATAATCTATTGAAAATCTATTTTAAGCATAACATTACCATTTGTAGTCATAAAAATACTGTTGATTTATTGCAACATTAGGACCCCACAATGCTGCATATAATTTATATGGTCAGGTCCCCAAGTGAGGAGACATGTATTCACAGGAGATAAAAGTTGAGACCTGCAGCTAATGACTCCAGTAGAATTGCTTCCTGTTAATGCAATATATGTAAAATACCTTTCAGGTACGGTTCCACAGAGCACACATTTATACAGTGCTGTGACCTACGGCTCGTTCCCTTTTATAACAAATCAAGTCAGTTCAGCAACCTCTGAGGTAAGTCACCAATATCAATTTAGGGATCCTAAACACTGTCCAATTCCCATTCTTTTTTTAGGGTCAAATTCCACAGATTTTTTTAGTCATCAACACATTTTAAATAACCAAATTAAATATGTTACATGGGTACACACCAAACTATGAAGGACTGAGAATCAGAATAAGTAAAAAGAAAGACAAACTAAATGAAGGATGAAGGAATAGATGGAAGGATGGATGGAAAGATAGAAGTTTCAGAGGATGAATACACAAGCCTGGAAATATAAATATTTTTCCTTACCCCCATACTTTTCAAAGATCACTATCCATGCATGTGAATGGTCCCTTTTAATGACTTGGACAAAATAAAAAAGGAATGTTGTCCTTTGATGTAACAATTGTTTTTTTTTTTTTTTTTTCTGGGGTTTTGTGTAGCGTGTGTGTCTTAGGATTTTAAAAAGTTTAACAAATGACCTATCCATTCTATGCACATATTAACCCCTCAAAGGGAAGAAGGAGAACCCCGTTTTACTACCGTACCAAGTCTAACTAATATTCTTCTTCTTGTCAAGGGCACTGAGGCACAGGGAGCTGCCCCAAAGACTGCTTTGGACCTTGGGGATTAGTATGTGTCAAATTTGAGGGGGAAAAAAAGGGAAAGAGAGGAAAAAAGGCTGCCATTAAGGTATAGCTTGGAAATGACTCTGACCCAGCTCTGCCATCTTGCATTGTCACACCATCTGCACAAATGTGAACTTTGCCTTCAAATCCTGGCTTCTCAATTAACATGTCCAGCTGGGTGGAGAATTCCGTCAGCTCCCTAATATCATTACTGCCACAGCAGACTGTAATATAAATATTAAAAAAGTGCCCAAAGCTCTTTGCTTGCTATAGGAAAGCTCCAGATTCTTGAGTTATAATGAAGCCGAGCGACACAGCGGAGTAACTGTGAGGCATTGGGCTTATTAGGGATCTTGTAGAACGTAAGACAGAAAGGGTAACCTTTATTTTGCACCATATTTCTTTGTTCTCACTGTTTTTTCCTGATGGGGTCTCTTAGACACCTACATGGTAAAACAACGCATCCTGCAATGCTCAACAATGGCAACGACTCAAGCTTCTTTGAGGTATTCTAGTGGTCACAGACAAAGAGTGTTTACAAAGCATCAGGTCTTCTTCCAAAATGCAAGCTGTGTGGTCTTTGTGATAGCCCCATTACAGCTTGAAGGACTCTTACTTTAGGCTGTATGTCTGCATGTCTCTGTGTGTGTTTGCTTGTATGGATAACTGTACTCTCCAGAAAGAGAGATCTTAAGAGGAAGTCTTTGAATGTAGGACATTGGCGCAGTAGCGGTTAATCTTCCCCCACGGCTTTACAGACGGCTGTGGATTTAGGAAGCTGGCATCATAACTGACCGGTGCTGTTTGATTAGATAACAGGGGATCTACTGCAGGCATCAATGGTCCGCCGTACTGAAATGAAACAGTGTGCTATCTGCCGGCTCTGCTTAGAACACGATGGGGGTAATTCTTTGACAGTCAGATGGCACGAGCTGCCAAGCAACGTCAACCACAGATATGCTACAATCTCTGCAATGCCACGGACAGCAGCAGCTTGTACCAGATGTTGGGAATTGGCTGTCAGTTTGGCCGTCACGGCTTCAGTCCTGCAGTTCTCCTTGAGACTTGCATGCATGATTGCAACTGGCCAAAAAAAGGAAAGGGAATGGTATTAAATACTGGATTATAACAACTAATGCTGCCAGTAGGAGACTCTAGAAGTGAAAAAAAGAAAAAAAAGAAATACTATTACCCAGCATCACCGCATTAACAAAATTTTAAACAAAGTTATACATACAATAGTTTTTATTTAACAGAATAAAGCAAAAATCACTCCTACCACTTTAGTATTATAACATATTATTACTAAGGGTGTTACAATGCATCAAACTCATTAGACAGAGGAGGTGTCTAGTTCATGAGAACATGAGATTTTGGCAATATTACTGGGAAAACTATTTATCTCCAGCAGATCAAGACTTACTAATGCTCCTATTGGCAACATTGCACTTTGTAAACCATAATAAAGCCTTGGATATATTTTGTTAGATGAAGCTTGATGAGAAATATTGAGGTACCTGGCGGAATATTGCGTCACCAGACGTAGTTTTACTAATGTTATCACCAACGTTTATTTACTGTTACTTAGATTTTCTAAACTAGACTCAAGCAATAATATAGCAAAAAAAAAACAACATTTGCTAAATCAAGTTTTCATTGCACATTAAATTATCCTTTTGAATTAAGAAAAGTATAGTCAGCAAATACTAGCTAGCTTATTAATCTGCCTCAGTGGACCTTGCTTCTCATGCATGCTTAATAACAGTGACATTCCTTATATTTCCACATGAATGATATCCGCCACAGAAATAAAGTATATTAGAATTGTGATTACTCCCAAACAGCTAAATTTGTCTTTACTGTAGTAAAGAGAAGACTGTACAAGCATACTTTCACCCAACTGATCACCAATGTACACCAACAAGAAATAGAGGGGCACTGCTGTGTTACTTGATGTTCCATCTAGCCAAAGATGTCTGATATCGTATCAAAAAATAGTCAGGAACATCATAGTGGAATTCTTCTTCTTCTTAATATTATTATTATTATTATTGCCATTTTTTTTACTGTATCTTAATAAATGTTTATCATATACTGATAATGGTAACAGGCTCATGGAGAGTGAATACCAAATAGAGAATAAATAAATACCCTTATCATTGGACAGAAATTTGTCCAATGATACACAGCACCTCCAAAAATAACATTCTCATGCAATGAAATCACTGTTTTCCCACTTTAATTTTATCACCCCATCACAATTTTGCATATACATCCATAAGATATAACATTTCTAATATATAATACATATTTGTGGGTTTACACTATTAATCAAACTTTCCACTTAAGAAGCAACACTGACTGACAATCAATTTCACCAGGTGAATACTAGAGCCAATTGGCAAGACCCCTCAATAAAGGAGTGGTTCTGCAGGTGGTGACCACAGACCACTTCTGAGTTCCTCTGCTTTCTGACTGATGTTTTGGTCACTTTTGAACGCTGGCAGTGTTTTCACTCTAGTGGTAGCATGAGACGGAGTCTTCAACCCACACAAGTGACTCAGGTAGTGCAGCTAATCGAGGATGTTGCATCAATGCGAGCTGTGGCAAGAAAGTTTGCTGTATCCATGATCCGGATACTACGCTGACAGTGTTATGGAGGCGCTACCAGGAGACAGGCTAGTACATCAGGAGACAACCCACTAACTCCGCCTTTGTACAAGGAGGAACAGGAGGAGCACTGCCAGAGCCCTGCAACATGACCTCCAGTAGGCCACAAATGTGCATGTGTCTGCTCAAACAATCAGAAACAGACTCCATAAGAGTGGTATGAGGGCCCAACATCCACAGGTGGGGGTTATGCTTGCAGCCCAACACCATACAGGATGTTTGGTGTTTGCTAGAGAACACCACGATTAGCAATTCGCCACTGGAGCCCTGTGCTCTTCACAGATGAAAGCAGGTTCACACTGAGCATGGTTGTGAGCCGTGGACAACGTTCTGCTGCCTGCAACATCCTCCAGTATGACCGGTTACGCAGTGGGTCAGTAATGGTGTGGGGTGGCATTTCTTTGGGGGGCCGCACAGCCCTCCATGTGTTTGCAAGAGGTACTCTGACTGTCATTAGTTACAGAGATGAGATCCTCAGACCCACTGTGAGACAAATGCTGGTGTGGTTGGCCCTGGGTTTCTCCTAAAGCAAGACAATACTAGACCTTATGTTGCTGGAGTGTGTCAGCAGTTCCTGTAAGATGAAGACATTGATACTATGGACCGGTCCACTCGTTCCCCAGATCTGAATCCTATTGAGCACATCTGGGACATCATGTCTCGCTCCATCCACCAACACCACGTTGCACCACAGACTGTCCAGGAGTTGGCAGATGTGTTAGTCCAGGTCTGGGATCCCTCAGAAGACAATCCACCACTTCATCAGGAGCATGCCCATGCGTTGTAGGGAGGTCATACAGGCACATGGAGGCCACACATGCTACTGAGCCTAATTTAGACTTGTTTTAAGAACATTACATCAAAGTCGGATCTACCTGCAGAGTGTTTTTCCACTTTGAGTGTGGCTACAAATCCAGACCTCCATGGGTTAATACATTTTATTTAATTGATAATTTAAATACCATGGTAACATCTGTTGAGAATGAAGATTCTTGATTTTGTGACTTCAAATGAAGTCAGAAAATCCAGTTTCTCAAGTAGATGTCTGGCTGGACAACCATTCATGCAGATTGCACAGTTCTGCAAATTTAAGGTTTAAAATTACTGCAAAGTATTTATGTGAGCTTTATCCATGGAGTGTTCGGGTGATTAATTCATGGAACAACAGTAATTTATGAATAATAATGATTCATAAACGGACTGCAATCAGACTTTTTTCTTATCAGACCCTAAAGACTATTTGCACACTTTAAGTTTATCAGGAACCATGACGATCAGTGCAATCAACTGATTTCAACAACAACAACAATAATAATAATAATAATAATAATAATATTGAAATAGACTGGCAACCTGTCCAGGGTGTACTCCACCTCTCGCCCATTGACAGCTGGAGATAGGACCAGCACCCCTCGTGACCCCACAAGGGATAGATAGACGTGTTAGAAGATGGATAGATGAATGAATGGATGGATAATAATAATAATAATAATAATAATAATAATAATAATAATAAAAAAAGATAAGAATAAGTGTAGAAAAATATGTCTTGCTGTTATATGCAATGTGTGGGCATCCTGAGCCCTCACTTGTCTGTCTCGTCAAAAATGTTATTATGGTACCAAATAGTGACAATAAAGATTCTTTATCAGGTTTACCATAAACTAATGCACTGTCACATCATTTTGATTTGTACTCCTGTGTGGAATGGCTAGCTCTGGCTACTAATAGCAACAGTCATTGGCTTGTTTTTCTATACTTGGACCACCGCCTTTGTAAATGTGTAGCCTGATTGCACAAAACATACTTCCGTTTTCCAAGTAGTTACATTTTCCTGTTCTGAAATGGGTAAAAAGGCTTTTATTTATTCTGCACCTTTTGCATAGAATATTTTGCAGAATGACTGGAAAATTACACTATGGCTTTGAGAGCTTTTAAATTGATACCGAGGAGATTTGCACCTAATTCTGCTATAAGAAAATGTTTTTCTTACAAATGCATTTCATATTTTTATGATTCTAATGATTCTTGTGTTTTTTTATGTCTGTGTAACTTTGCAACTTAATCGTAATACTACTTGACCAGGACTCCCTTTGGAAAATTTTTTTTTTTTCAACTTCAATGGGATCTTTCTGGTAAAATAAAGGTTTACATAAATAAAAAAATAGAATACTTCAAACAGCTATATCAGATTCACATCAAATGTTGTGGGTTACCTGATGGAAGTCTGTTCGATGCATTGGTATTGTAAATGAGCATTGTTTTAGCCCCGCCCACTGAGAAAAAAGTCAGGCTTTTGTGGTGAATGACTCTCCATGACAGTCTGCAAACATTTTAAACATTGTTGAATAACAGATATTCATTTCAAATGACAGTTTCAAAATACTACAGAAAGTCTTCATTAGTCCTTCCCAAAAAACAGGAAGTAAAGACAGCTTTCATCGGGAAGGTCGGATGTCAGCCAAACTTTTGAGACTTCTCTCCAGAAATGAACTGAGCCTGACAGAATTCAATATCGAGGCCTGCTTACAATACAGTCTAGTGCTGATATATAAAACTGAGTGGCATGCTTGCTGGAGGAGTTGATGTGGAATAACGCAACACAAACATTCAACGTTTGTTTTTACTAAAGTCTAATAATGCAGCTTGATTGATTGCTTGATTGATTGATTGATTGATTGATTGGCCTGAATACAGAGTGAATTGTAGAACAGTTTTTTAAAATTACACCAAACTACAAGAGAGTAAGGGAACAAGTTTGTATTTGTTATGGATTTTTTTTTTTGGCTTCAGAGTAATCATATCAATTTTGTTTCACAGAAATTGTTAAAACAATGTTTAGCTCAAGTTATTTAGAGGCTTGTGAGGCCCACACCCGCACTGAGCCAATCCCCTGGCTCTACTGTGGTGGAGGGCCTTTGTCCCCTCGAACAAAATATACTCTGAGTGCATGTGGGTGGATGTCACTTCAGATACAGATGCATTTGGGGTCTGCATGGGGGGATAATGTGCAACAATGATATCTTTGATCATTGTTAGAACTCCCCAACACAGGAACTGTGTCGAGTGTGGTTATCATCAACCCATTTCTATTCTCCAAGCACAAATCATTTCATGGCTCCTTCATCCCATGTGCCAGAACTGGGTTTCAAAAGCAATTTCAGTTGAAAAATAAGGTGCTTTTCTTCAATTTTAAAGCCATTTATATCTGCGTTGGTGTTGTTTACCTTGCTAGTACATTGGTATTTACATACCTCTTTAAAGGGAAAAAAATGGCCTTGTATGATTTATGGACTGCAGCAAGAGCGCAATTTTCTATGTCGTACACCTAATCTTGGAAGGTGTGGGGAAAGGTCACATTGGCCATACAAATACTAAGGCCCTTCCACAGAGAGGGGGTGGATATTCATTCTCCTTAAAAAAAAATGTCAGTTAGGTCTGATTTATGATATGCAGAGCACACCAGACTCGACTCCACCTTTGGTTTTGGCCTTACATGAAACAGAGAAATAAGAAAATATGATATTTTGTGCCTCAAACTACAGTCTTTGATAACACCACAAAACACTTAGGTCAAAATGACGTACACATTTTCATCTTTCTTGCTTGCCTTAGGTTTTTCTTTTTTCTCTAAATCTCTGAAGACGATAATTACAGACAACAAGAAGAAACAAGAAACACGGTGATATGCTGTCAGGTGTTAGGATCAATGCCATGTTTCAGAGTAGTAACCTTTAGCCTCCCCCCTTGACTCCTGTGTGATATGATACCATGGGACTGACAGAGGTGGAAAATACATTTTCACATACTTAGAGAACATGACACCACTATGAAGACTTCTTTTTTTCCTCCATAATTTTTCACAGATATATTTCCTCTAAAGCATCTGGCATGAATTTGATCTGCACAACAAAAAAGAATGAGCTGTGTCCTATCAGTGTTTAAAAGCAATTCCCTACAAAGATAAAGCCCTGCCTTGGGTGATGTTTACAGCGTATCCAGTCAATTATCAGGGCACAGCAGTGTCCATTAAAACCTGACACCGTCAGGTGGATCTTTATTAATATTTATACGAGCTTCACATTCCATAGTGTAGCTGTGAGGCAAGGACGCTTGTTTCGTCTGCAGAGAACAAAAGGAAGACTCCCCTAAAGGTCAGCCAATTTACAGAACTGCTAAATCGCAAGCCACAATACCAAAGAGCATTCCAATCAAGATATTGCTGAAATGACATCACCAAAAACAACCTGACAGCTTGATTTATCGTATTTTATATGTTTTACGTATCAGAGTATAGCAGTAATGTTTTAAAAAAGGTTAGAAGAGATCAACCACAATCATATTAAAGGGGACGTTTTTGCTCAACACGTGTCTTTGGTTTTGCAGACCTACCCTGCCACAGCCATGACCTATTTCACTGTGGGCAAATCGATCAAGAAGATATTGAAAGGAAAGGTATACTGTGTCTGTTTGGTAGACTCCAATTCATGTTAAGCATTGCACGGCTATTATTTACAGTGTGCTCACCCCTTGCATGGATGGACCATTTTATGAGGAAGCGGAGGATCAAGTTCAGCCCTAATGACAACCCTCTACTGACCTCTCCTGAGAAAACAAATGGAGCCCCAAGGTGATGTTTCTATATCACTAACTACTTGGGTGTCCCAGGGAAGGGAACAGATGTAGGCCCGAGGATGAGGAAGGGGTGAGGTGTGGGTCAAGGTCACCATACGCCAAGGTTAGGGTCAGATAAGCACGGCTGGCTCGGGGGCCTTCACGTGCCCACAGGCCATAAAAGAGAGGCGTGCACAGAGGCTCAAGAGCTACGGATCGGGTGTTACCGAGGACCAGAGGGGTTGTTGAAGGCTGGGGCAAAGAGGTTCAGAGCAGTCATATGCCCAAGTGCTTAGTTATTCCAGATCCTATTGCCTGCTTTGGGCAGTTGCTCCAGAAAGTCTTGACAAAATTACTACTGTTTATTGGTAAAATTAAAAACAAGCTGCAAGAATCCTGGTCATAAATCATGTTTAAGTAATAAAATCAACATGTTCTTGTCTCAAAGAGCTCCTTGTTCTACTCTTATTAAGTATTTCTGCATTTCTGGGTGTATTTTTTCTTCCTCACGAGTTGCAAAAACTTTCACAACTTTGAATGTTTTGGTAAAACTGTCATCATAAGATTTTCATGTGTAGAGAAAAGCTTGACTCATAATTAAGCCAATGCTGGGAGTATGGGTGCGTTTCTGCATTTTACACAATGCAAACTGTTGTGTATTTCTGTTACAGGCACCAAGGAAGCATCTCTAATTGGAAAAAAAAATCTAAATGAATTACTTCAGGTTATTTGTTAAGACTATAAAATGTCAGACTGCCATTAGTTGCTGTGGGAGATCCCCTGGTATTTGGAAAGAATAAATTAGCTCCAGTACATTTATTTTTGACTTAATTAATAAGATAACCTAAGTGATTTATTTGATTCCCCAGACTGTATGGCACAATAATAACCTACAGTGCTGGGTAAATTCGCTAAATGTGTTCAGCCAGAGAAGGACAACAGAAACAGAGTGAGACTGCAATTACTGTCATATTCATGGGGAGGAGTATCCTAATAGGGAGATTTTCTGCTCCATATCAGATCAAATGAAACTGTATCCTGGTGGGTTGTTGATTCTCTAATTAGAAGGTGCAAGTAGTTTGATAAAACTCTTAAAGACTGTGGCTCCTCTGGTTGTCAGCTAATTGTGTGTCTGTTCATTCTGCTGTGGCATCAAACATTTTTTTTTTATAATGCCTGATGGTAAATTAAACTGCACTGGATAAACTACACTGCAATGACCAGGATCTACATATAAAATTATTCAGTGACTTCATTCTTCAAAAACAACTCTAATAAGCATTCGGGGATAATGAAGAATCCCGATCCTCTTTTCATTTCTTATTAATTTTCAGGTGAAAAAACAAGAGCTGACCTTTCATATAATGAGGAGATTAAACAGTCTACTAAACAGGAGGAAAATAAAAATTATTAATTTCTTCAAAATGCTTATAGAAATAATGTAAGCTGCTTTAGATGAAACTTGGTGGTGCTTTCTTAACATTCTCTCAACACAAATAGAAAACAAAATGGCAAAAATGTAACTAAAGGTTTTGTTATTTACCACTGTAAGTAAAATTTACAAAAAATAAAAATTAAAAATAGATGCAGGCCATTATGCTACGCTGTAAAACAGTTGTCAGAAACAAGTTTGTTTGTTTTTTTTACAAAGAAAAGTGTGCAAAATGATTTTCAGCATAAGATTTCCTTTTAATAATCAGTGCATTATTTCAGCATATTAATGCCTGTATACTGTAGAACTTATAGAATTATTTGTTTAAAAAAAAACTGGATGAAAATCGATTGTAGAAACAGATCATAGAAAGTGTTCACTAGTTACATCAATGCAGCATTCAGAATCTCACAATATGATAACCTTGAGTACTGATCTCAGTATTCAGACAAACATTCAAAGCAAAACTGTGTCTAAATGTTTCCCTTGAAACATCAAAGCAACAGTTATTCTAACTGCACCCACCAAGCTGGTTTTAGGTCCCCAACTTGAGTTGTAAAAGAGTGCTATCGTACGATGAGTGATTGCTGTATCCAGTTAGTCCTGCTGGTTCTTGGTCAACTTAGGAAAAGTAATTTAAACCATAGCAAAAGGTTGACAGAACGATGGAAACTGTTTAATTGATTTTCGAACCACAACATTTAAGACCCTTGCTATAGTGAAATGAGTATAGTGCCCTGGAACCAGTAAAAGGCCCATGTTTCATTCAGACACTGACAAGAGACCATGCGAAAAAAAAAAAAAAAATTAATAAAATTAGAACTTATTGTCTGGAGTATTCTATTTGAGGAGATTCAGATGAGCTGTTGAGAGAGAAACTTAACCTTGAACTTTATTTTTTATTCCTTGAAGGATTGTGCTATTTGTATGTTTTTTTTTTTCATTGTCTTTTTAATCAGTTAATGATGTTGAGTGATGATAGGTAACCCGTCAGTAAATGGAAAATAATTACACAAGAAAACACATACTGGCTAGCAAGGCAACAGAAAAGTGTCAAATTTATTGAATTTGTCAAATCAATGCACTGGAAAAACACTGTATTTGATTTGTGATGTTACCGACATGCCAACTAAAATGTCATAATCTTAAAAAGTCGGCAGGTAGAGTTCAATATTTGTCACTAATGAGGCGTCACTGTTTATGATCTTTGTTATGATACTTTTATTTCAGACCTGAGATCTTTTGAGAGCTTGATTTACATTGCTCATGTCAACTGTTGTCATAACGAGCGATAAGCCAACAGCGGCTGGGCAAGTCAACATACTGCACTGGCGGAAAAAACAGTCAAGGGAGACACAAGAAGCAGATAAGGCCACAAGCACAGAGGCAGAAGGGAGGAGAGATGAAGACCGAGCAGGGGATGGAGGAGAGAAAAAGAGAGCGCAATGACTCCACAAAGGTCACTCCTTTTTTGTAGTCAACAATTGACATTTAAACACACGTCTCAAACGTCACTGATAAAATTACGCGAGATAATGGAGAGCGAGCCGCTTACACAGGCATGCAATTATAAACCATAATGAGATGCAAAAATGCTAATGTCTTTGTGCACGCTCCAGTCTCCTTTTGTGGGGTGCCGCGGCGTCGGTGGCTGATGATAGATGCCACGCTGGTGGTGGCAGACAGAATGGTGACAAGTGGGAGTGGGAGCAAGTGGAGAACAGAAGTGGAGCAAATATGCCACACACCCTCACAAGAGTAAATCCCATCACTGCCCTTGCTAATGCTACCCTGAATGTTCTCCAAATCTATACAGTTAATTAACTGTAGCGGGCATTTTCCTGTCAGTGGGGGAAACCGGTTGTTTATGAACGTTTGATGAACACAATGCCGATGTTGTAGTGAGTCTAGGAGGGATAAAATGTCCTAACACCACACATATACAATTCATAAGGACCCAAACAAATGTCACATCTTTCAACTACGTTTAAGTGTTGATCCACTAAATGAAACAACAAAAAAATAGAAAAACAAAATCAGATTCTACTGTGCTGCATGGGAGCATTTGTTTCTTGACTCCTCTAATATTAAATTAACAAGTGTTTAGCATTGTAAATTTCTTGCATATTAGGAGTGCCTGAACAGAATGAGACATAAGCAACTGGTGAATGCTTACTCCTGTGGGCTGCTTCCCTCATTTGCAGGTTGGCCCTTTGCAAACCTATCACCCAGCCCTGTACCTCTGGTGGCTAATAAGAAAGGAACACAAGACATGCTAGCAGTCATGCTGTTTGTTAGAAGCAATTAATTTCTCCAAGGCCTTCATTCCATTCAGGGTAAGCTTTTGTGCTCTAAATCCCACTATTCTGTGCTCCTCTTTTGCCACGTAGGAGGGTATGAGAGAGTGGAGTATCGGGGAAGAGAGGGAGAGCCCGGGACAGAAGCTTTGGATGACAGATTATCTTGGTGCAGTTAAGCATGTAATTGCTCAAATGAGTTAAAATCCCCTTCAAATATCTGTCTCTGCACCTCATCACACCCAGTTCATGCACTCAGATATTTGAGTATTCACAAAGATAAAGCTTAAAGGTGTCTTCAATAAAAAGCAGCCCAGACTCTGTTCTTTCATTTTATTTCTAAGCCGAAGAAATAAACAAGTTGGGAATAGAGAGACTCCGTTGCCGGATTGAATATCTCTTTGACAACGTTCTTAAAAGTTCTCCCCCCTAAAGACTGTTGGGGACCCTCAATCACCTTGTATTGATGTCAAAATCAAAGTGAATCTTTACCATTAATGCCTCTCCAACATATTTAAAAATGGAAGCTCAGGTAACAGAATGATAGTTTTGATTTCTACAAGACAATGCATCTTTGCAACATTATTCTGTTCCACATATATTTAAGCCCAAAATGAAAAAAATAAATAAAATGTATATTAAAAATATTTTCATTCAACACTAAAATTTGTTTCAGGTAGGAAACAAGACTGGGATCTATGAAAAGATCATAAAATTGCAGAAAAGGACCATGACTAAACAGTTTTGATTTGACCTTTATCACAAAAGGGCATGTCAAAAATGAATCATACTCTTTCAATAGTTGATGAAAAAAAATCTTTACTGTCACTACAGCAATCAAACCCTTCATATTTTTTTGCTTGTTAAGACAGATATTCTGAATATTTTTGATGATGACCTCCGTGCCATCAGCTTTAGTTCCCTTGACATATTCTGTCAAATTCAACTTGGGATTCTGGGTGGGCCACAAATAAATAAATAAATAAAATAAATGTGCAGTGGAAAGAAACATAAAAGAAGCTAAAATTAAGAGCTTACTTTCAAATTAATTCTACTAGCAGTAAGAATAATTTCAGACAGTTTACTCCATACTGAGGCAGTGGTTATTTTTTTAACTATTAGTCTGAACATAACTTTCAAGAAAGTTTGTAATATATTAATGAATTCACATGTTTTTTTTTTCATTTGTCCTGCATCAAAGATGATTTGCTCTTGACAACCAGTAACTAGATACGTTTTATTTTAATGCCTGAGAGAAATTGTCCTGTGGTTAATTAATGAACCTTAATTAAAGGTTTACAAGCATTTTGGTTTGGTAAAAAGTTACAGCCATACATGCTTCAGTTAAATTTATTTAACGTTTTTTTTTTTTTTTTTTTTTCTTATGTGTGCTGCATAACTATTTCCTGGCATTGTAATTTGCATCACTGAGTTTAAAGGGTGGATTCAAAAACTTTTTTTTTTTTTTTTTTTTTTTAATAAGTTAAATCACTTATTACAAGACATGTTACACGCAAATGTGGAGGGCACTGAAATAATTAGTGTATTGGTATGAAATTAAGCTTTTTTTTAATGTTGAAAATCTAGATGCAAGGAAAATGATGGATTGGGGAGTGAAGAGCGCTTTTTTTGCCAGGTGTATTAGGCCCTTGCCAAATGCCACCCTCAGAGTCGGAGAGGGTGTCCTGCATTGCTTCCCTGAATGAATGCTAATGAGGGCGTGTGTGTATGTCTGAATGTTATTCACACCACATCAAACTGGGCCTGCAAAGAGGTGCAAAACTAGGGCTGGCAGCCTCCCAAACCAAAACAACCTGGAAGAATGTCAGATGATACATGTTCCTGTGACAGAGTACATGCATGGATTACTGAAGAGAAAGAAACTGTTAGGACAATATTAACAGTGGTCCAGCTGCCTACTGGAAAATTGCTAATATTTAACCCCATTATGCAAACAGACACATCAGTGTTAATACAAGTACTCCTAAGACCTTGTCCTCTCAAGCAAAGTTTGTATCTTCTTCAAAAACTGCCTATATCAACTAAATATGTTGCTAACTATATTTTGCTTACACTAATTAAAAATGCTTGATTCTGCTAAAGAAAGCCATGTGGTTTTTTTTTTATCTACAAAACTCGATTCCAAGAAATAATTTAGAGAAAAAAACGGAAACTGCTTATTTGAGGCTATTCACTAAATTAATTACATTTATTTTCCCTGAAACATAACCTGTTTTTCCTATTTTTGTATTGTAGTTGATAGCCTAACTACGTTTTTTGTGGTCATGTATTTATCATAACTACATAGGCAGGCTAGGCATCCAGTCCAAAACACATTGACGGTTTTTTCAGAAAAGTGCTGAAGTAAAGCACACACGAACACTTGTATAAAAAAAAAATGACACGTTTGCCGATAAGCGTTAAGCTTCACCAGTAAATGTGCCTTTTGTATTTCATAGTCAAATTTTGCAAAAGGGAAAAGAAAAATGTTAATTCCCATAAGTAATATATAATAAAAGGTGTTTTACAGATTGTGAAGAACTTTTCCTCCAACTATACAAAGGCCCATTGGTTTTTCACAAGGAAAACTAAAAATGCAAAATTACAGGGGCTTCCAATATGCATCCAACACAAAGAGTTTACTCAAAACTTGCACTTGCATTTACCATGCAAAGCGCAGTACCACACAAGATAGAATCAAGATAGAAACCAATTACAGCCATTTAGGATGGTCTCGTTGGCTAAGGTGAGACACTCACTGGATTGGCTTCACATTTGCTGAGAGCTGATGGGCAGACAAGGTCACTGAATGTACAAGCTCTCATTTAAAATATAGACATGGGAGCAGAACTGGGGTTAGCTGGGTCTATCAGAGCTGTCAATCAATTAATGACAATTATTGAGCAAGGACGCCTGTGGGAGGTGAGCGAGGGAATGAGATTGACCATGGGGGAGCGACACGGAGAACGGGACGAATTATGGAGATTGGAAAATAATGACCAAAACTGAATGATATTACCAGCCCACACAAGCAGATCGCTTACTTCCCAACATTAGAAAAGTGAGTCAATTTGATCACCATGACAGGGTTTTGGACCTTGCCTTATTAATCATACTACTAAAGAGAAAAAAAAATATTAGATAACCTTAGAATGTGTATGAAGCTGGCAATACATCTTCTGATTTTAACTAAATTATGTGAACTTTCAAATAAGCCATGAACTATTTTATCTGGATAAATATTGAGAATGAAGGTAGCCCTTTTCCTCATCACATATAAAAAGTCAGCAAAACCCCCCAAAAAAACTCCTCTCCTCTTCGTCTCATCTTCTGATTGTGCTGGTGCTGTGTTCATACAAATGAGTACAGGACAGAGTCTCTAAACTAGGAGGGAGAGGAATGAGAAAGGGAAAGTGTTTTGAATTTCTCCAGCTGGCAGGCTTTAATTTTCCACCATTCTAATTAAAATGCAAATTAAATTTATAATTAGCAACCACAGTATCCGAGAAACCACCTTGTGTGCAGCCCAAACATATGGGGCAACCAGCGGTGGGTAGCACCGTCTCTAGGAAACAGCAGAGGTGGGTGGCAGGATTGGGGAGTGTTTGTTGAAGATGAAGCCACTGATCACAGGCCCTGGCTGGTGACACGAGAGCAGCGCCGTGCTCCTGCTCCTCTGATTTGGGAGCCCCCTAAGCTCTCACAACCACAGTGAGGCTTGGGTGCACAGCCCAGTTTACTCTACTGTCACAGCCCATGTCACAGGTCACTGCATGCTTCACCTTACCCACGCACGAGTGCAGCGACAAGCACTGCTGGGGTCAGCTCCTCCAGATCGAAAGGTTTCGGACCAAAATTAACCTTTGCTGACACTCAGATAATTAATTTTTCATTGATGGTTGTTCTATGTAAACATTTCTTAACCCAGCACCGAGGCCATTACCAACCTTATGATACAGCTGTTTCAGAACAATACTTTAAGAACATGCCTATGCAAATTCTCCGTCGTCTGGGTCATGGCATTAGTAAACAGGATTAAATCGGGGGGCAACCAGACCGCCGCTCAGTTTTTCAGAAAGCGTTTCAAAAGCTATCCAGGAGTCTTTGTCAATTCTGGTGGCTTGCACCTGTAGTTGGATCGTTGTTGTTTTTTAAGCACATATTAGGATAGGCCTCCGTGTGCTTCAAAACAGCAGCATTTCAATTACAGGTTGCTTAAGTGTGAGCCACCAGAACTGTGGACTCCTGTATAGGTGTCGAAATGTATTCAGAAACATTCAGCGAAAGCCTGGTTGCCTTCAAATTCAAGTCGGTCTGCTCAATATTTTAAGAAGATATAAAACAGCGCTGAAGATATATTTTACAGCATTCCTTTCACGAATGAGCAGAGGTGATGCTAGATTGTGTAACATGCTGCCACCACCTTGTTTCACTGTAGTGTTAGTATTCATAGAGTGCACCAGACAGTGTGTTTTCCTTGGTTTAAATAAATGGTGAACTTATATAGCGCTTTTCCAGTCATGCTGACCACCTAAAGTGCTGTACACTATAGTCACATTCAGCCAATCGCTATCACACAGAGATGCAGCTCGGTAGGCAACTTGGGGTTAAGTGCCTAGCCCAGGGGCACACCAACATGTGGCGAAGGGAAGCTGGAATTGAACCCACAACCTTCTGATTGCCAAACAACTACTCAACCCATCAAGCCACAGTCTCCCAAAGGTTTGAGTTTAATCTCATCTGAGAAGAGCACCTTCCTCAATACATTTGGTAAGTTGACCACATGCCTTTAGGCAAACTCAAAGTTATTGCCACTCTTTCACAAAGCCCAGTTCTACAGAGTGGACGGCTTATTGTGGTCCTATGGACAGATACTCCAGCTTCTGCTGCAGAGCTCTGCAGCTCCTTCAGGGTACTCCTTCCCCAGTCTATGAGTTTTTAGTGGGGAGCCCTCTCATGGCAGATTTGTTGAGGTACCATGGGCTTTTGCATTTGAAGATGGAGTTTATGATGCTCCGGGAGAACATCAATGATTTGGATATTGTTTATAACCCCTGACTTGTAGTTCTCAAGGTGTGTTTATATTGACAGATCATGTGACACGTAGGTTGCACATCAGTGGGCTTCATTTAATTAATGATCTGACATTTAAAGGTAATTGGTTGCACAAGAACTGGGCAGGGGCTAATGCCAAGGGCATGGATGCATATGTATCAAAATGTTAAATTACTGGTTGGAATGTAACAAAATAGTTAAAATGCCAAGCATGGTGAATACTTTTGCAAGGTACCGTACACTATAGAGAATATAGGTCTTGGATCTCTCAGTTGCTGCATACTCCATGAGACACAAAGGTGGAAAGGTCAAAAGAGAAAACAAATTACCTTCACTGTTCTCTGTTCCACCTTCCTGTTATCTGTTGAAAGTTTCAAGGAAAGGATTCCAAAAGAATGCGGAAGTGGTGCAGAAGCAACGTGGTGCGGCTACGCTGTGCTTTCTGCCACGCACCTCGTTCCACCAGGCGTGTTTCAGACCAAAGCGTCTCTGCATGGTTGGACTCGGATCACGTGACGATTGCATCATTGCGCAATAGTAGTGTACTTGTAGGCTTTTAAAAACATTGTTGTCCATGGTATCAAGTATCAACTGAGATCCTCTGGTGGCTTGGTGGTGGACCCAAAAGTAATGAGGTATTGATGTTTCAGACTACAATGTGATCCAAAATCTGGACATGTAGTCTTTTACTTCTAAACTCGACCAAATCCACTTTCCTTTCCATCAACTGACATCCTGCCCAACCAATCTGGTCTGCTCCAGATTGACATGGAGTCACTGCATCAAGTTGCAAAAATAGAACAGCAGCGCATTTTAGAGAAGCAGCAAGGACCAACGCAACTACAATGTTTCAGAATTCCACCGCAGTGCACCGGATGGAACTGTTCTGACCGACTAGAGACTAGAGTTGCTGTGATCAGCACAGCGGCATAACTGCACCACTTCCACATTCAGTGCAACCCGGGGTTACCTTCCTGCAGCCAGAATAAAATCCAGACAAGTCTCTACATGTTATAGAAAGTAGAATTTAAGAGTTTCTTACATCTCTATGCTTCCTCTCACCACATTTTTACACAATTCACAGAACATAGCGAATATGTAATCATCTGCCTTGTGTAACAGCACCCACAGGAAGAGCGTTGTGTTTAGTGTGACATAGTATGAATTAGCATGGATCAACCGCTGATCAGGGTTACTGACTGGCTGGGCACTGGTCAAGGTGAAAATTGTCCATTTCTGGTCGTGAGCCAATTTCTCAAAGCCTCTCTGAGGAGGGAGAAGCTGCTTTTAACAGTATTGTTTGATGTTGCAGATTGAAACAAAATACCTAAAAATTAGAGATAATAGCTAAGTTAAGCTCTAAATGACCACCTTTTCTAACCCTGGATAAGTCCGACACAGATCAGTGTGAGTCCAAAGAATGCTCTTTCAGAGGTCCCTGGCTTTTTTCCTGACAGTGCTGAAACAGCACTATCAGTCAGCCATCAGTTGTCACAGCCTAGAGCTAAGGTCAGAACAAATCCTTGTCAAAAGAAAAGGCCACGTCTTACCATGCGCTTTTGCTCAGCTGGACAGTCTTGCTGGTGACACAGTGTCAAGAGACTGCTATCCAGCTCTATAGTCATTCCCTGTGACTGACTAAGTCAATGAGCAGGTCTCATGTGACCTCCTCAATATCGCTGTCCCTTTGACACCTGAGTTGGGCCACCAACTTCCATTAGGCAGTTAAGTGTCTTGACTACAAGACAGAGTTATCTAGAAAGCTGTCAGCTGTGTTAACCTGCAAAGCTTTGGTGAGACAACTGAATGTGGCCCTGTGTCACCAATGACACTGTTGCTGCTCTGTAAATGACACTTTTTGCTTTACTGAGTCCAACACTAACACATTGTCATTTGTAACCTCGTGTAAGGGTCTTTAACAGATATCCTACAGGCAACATAGCATTTTCCTTATACCTCGCTTGAAAATCAGCAGTATTGTTTAATGCTTCCATGTTCTATAAACCTTTGGTGAGTTGATCAAGCATTGCATGATCTTTTTACTTAAAACCATTGTAGGGAGGTGACATATCCCTGTACTTTCTGGTCAGCTAGATACAAAGAAACCTTTCTGTGAAATATTCAAACTGCAGTGCTAGACAAAACAGTCAAAATGATATATGGCTTTACCAAACCAAACGTCAGCGTTGGACAAAAACATGGTTTCTAAGTATAATCAACCATTGTTTCCCCTTCTATAAGAAATCTTCTTGCTAGCTGTTTAGTTTCTGCCACCTGTTGCCTTGTTAATCATGATGAGAAGATACTCATAAATCATAACATTCTTCAATTAATCAAGCTGTCAGCTTCAAGGTGAGGGGTGTTGCATGCAGGAGACAGAGGTCATCGGTGTGGTGCGAAAGGGTCAGGGTGGTGCGGCATCTCTTATTCTTAGGAAGTGTCATTGGAGGAGCCAATGCCACAAAGGAGAAATCAAAGTCCAAGAGACACAAAAAAGGGGGGTAGCTGGGGGAGGCGACAAGAGAAGCCTCAACACAGCCAGAGAAAGAAGCCAGGGTGCAAAGCATAAAGCCAGTCAAATTGACCTGTCATTACATCAAGAGAGCACTGCCAAGGCGCTACATTATCACACTCACCATACCCTTTTAGATGACAGAGTTCCCGCAACTTACTAGGTTCCTGCAGTACTCCATTTGCATAATTAACAAGTCATTCATGTGTCATTCATGGTACTTCTATTCATTTGCAGGAGACTTCAGAATAAATAGCAAGCACCGCATTGCATAATTAGGTCAAAACATGCAACATAGTGTAACATCATGATTACACTAAAGTCCTTAATGAGGATAGATTGATCAACTAAGTGTATTGCTGCTGTAATTATTTTAAGAGAAATAATTGATAAAAATCTTAAATAAATTGCACAATTGTGCAAACATAATTTGCACAATTTTCCGAATTATTTCAATGTGTCATCTGTGTCATTACTGACAACTATGTTTAACGTTTACATTACCTAAGGGTAACCAGTTTGTACGAGGCAGATGACAAAGACTTCAGTATGTTATAAATGTTAGTATCATAAGAACTGTTTAAGGACCCTGAGGTGAATGAAATCAAGGACGGAAATATCAGATGAAATATAAAATTCATTACAATGTACAGTGCTTTGCAAAAGTATTATTTTGTTACATTCCAACATGCAATTTTAAAGCTTTTTGTAATGTTATATTATGTGATGGATCTGTACAAGATAGTCTAAGTTGGTGAAGTAAAATGAAGAAAAGGAGAGGCAAAAGAGAGCCCAAAGGTAATCCTGAAGGAGTTGCAGAGTTCCCCAGCAGAGACTGGAGGATCTGTCCATAGGACCACAATAAGTTGTACACTCTATAAAAAAGGGCTTTGTAGAAATTACTTTGTGTTTAAAAATCAGAAGGCAGGTTTTGAGATTGCCTAAAGGCAAGGAGGCGACTCTTCAAATGCATGGATGAAGGTGCTCTGGTCAGATGAGACTAAAATTAAACCTTTGGGCCACCAAGGAAAACACTTCCTGGCACAAACCCAACACATCACATTACCTCAAGAATACCATTCCTATAGGGAAACAGAGATGGCACCATCATGCTGTGGGGATATTTTTCAGCTACAAAGACCAGAAAGGTGGAGGAAAAGCTAGATGGTGCTAAAAACAGGAATAATCCTCAGCAAAAGCCTGCAATTTGATACTGGGATGGAGGTTTACCTTCCAGCCAGACAACAATCTGAAACACACTGCTAAAGCAACACTCAAGTGGTTTAAGGAAAAACATTTAAATGTGTTGGAATAACCTAGTCAAAGTACAGACCTCAATTCAATTGGTTAGACCTAAAGATCACTGTTCACAAGCAAAAACCATCAAACATGAAGGAGCTGGAGCTGTTTGCCTTTAAGAAAGGGCAAAAATACCAGTGGCAAGATGTGGTAAGCTCATAGAGACTTATCCAAAGTGACTTTCAGCTGCAGCTGACCCAAAAGGTGGCTCCACAAAGGTGTTAGAGGTGGTTAACGGTTATGCACGCCACCCTTTTCTGTTATTTTATCCTATTTGTTGTTTGCTTCACAGTAAAAAAGATAAAATTACATCTTTGACGTTCTAGGCATGTTCTGTAAATGAAATATTGCAAGTTCTCTAACAATTCAAGGTTGTGAGGCAGCACAATATGAAACATGCCAAGGGGTTTGAATATGTTTTGCAAGGCACTGTACATCATACACTGTCAGAGCATGGACATAGCAAAGAGTTTATGCTCACTAGTAATTGTGGTTAGACTGTAAGTAAGACAACATGTAAGATCACAGACCATAGACCGACAGACACTATTAATTCAAGTGTCATGATGAGTCAAAGAGTTATACTGCAGTCCAATTCAAACTCCTGTTGTAATCTGCTATAATTCTTGTGTTGTAATATTATTGTGGACTACTGCAATGAGAATACAGTTAATTAACATTTTCCTCACCCCTCTCGTTTTTTTCCCTCCATTCAGATGTTCTTATTATTCACATGAGTTTTTGCATCTCGGTCACTAAAATCTATAACATGTATGGTCTTGAAGGGCAGTGACAATCATCCAACCGGCCAAATATATTAATGAAACACAGCATGACTGCATCACACTCCAAATTGTATAGTTTAAGAAATATTGCATTAAAGCAGCCAGTAGAGATTGAACACACTGTTATCGCACTGGTGACTGAGAATAACTATATTATGGAGCCCCATAGTCTTAAATTGGGTGTGAGGTAAAGTCTGACAGATACCTTTTGTTTCCATTTCTGATGACAATATTTAAATATCTGGGTAGCGGAAGGACAATATCTTCTTCCAATTATTTTTACTTTATTTGGATGGTATTGAGTTTTGATTGTTTTTGACCTGAGGTCAGAGTTTTGCCATTTTGTCTATGCAACATTTACAGTGCCTTGCAGAAGTGTTGATACCTTAGATTTTTTCTCTTCATATTTTCACACATGGAAACCACAGATTTAATGATGTTTTACTGCCATCGCTTGTGCAAGACCAAAACGTAGTGTTGGATTATGACATATAAAGAAAATAATAGATGGTTTTCATTTTGTGTAATATAAATAAACATGTGAATAATGTGACATGCATATGGTTTCAGCCTCTTTTAATCTGATATTCCTCCAAAAAAAAAAAAAAAATCCAGTGCAGAAAAAGGAACAAAGAAACATGACAATGGCAGGATCATGCTGTGGGGATACTTTTATTTGGCAGAGACAGAGAAGCATTCAGAGTTGATGGGAGAATGGACAGAACAAAAAAAAGGTAAACAGAGGATGGCGTAGAACAATTTTGCAAGTCACTGTATGTTTTAGATTGGAATGAACTTGCAGCAGATTATTTCTTCTTCTGCCTCTAGACATGTGGCATTTCAGGGGTCTCACATGCAAACAAATACAAACAAAGAGTGATACTCATAGATGATGTTGAGGTTACCTGCCCTGAAACCTTCTGCTTGGTCGAAGTCATTGCTCACTAAGCTAAGAATGAAGGCTGGCTACTGATCCAGCAGCACACAGAAACTGGTGGCCTGCTGACAATGATAGGATAATAAAAATAGCTATATAGCCTATGTATTCTTAAATGATAACCTAATATATCACCTAGACAAAAAATTGGTCATACTTGTCTTGCTTCTTAATGCCCCGGTTAAATATTCAATTAGCCCTTGCTAAAGTGCTAAAGTGTTGTCTGTTGTTCACACCTACATGCAGTTACTTGTTGCAGAGTCTCTGATTTTCATTTTTCATCAGCTCCACGATCCCATTTCACTGCCCCCCTCAGTCTTTTCACCACGCACGTTTTCTTCATGTGGCCCTCTTCATCTCGGGCAAAATATGAGAAAGAACACAGTAAGTCAACTTTCACTTGAAATTGGTAAATGACTTCAATGGCGAAAAATGGATGTCAAATTTTGAATAATTTTGTAGTGTAGAATTTTCTCTCCCTCACATTTTCTACATTTGATTCTGCTCTTAGATACTTGAGTTTGTCTACATAAAAAAAGAAATACCTTTTGAACCTTTTGAAAAGTAAATAAATTGGCTCAGTGGGTAAAGCTAAGAAACTAGTTGGTTTTAGCTGATTATTCCAACTCAAAATAACCTAAACTGAAAGTAATCATGCCAGTAAGACACAACACTGTGTTAGTGGATATTTAACAGACTACAATTTAACAACGAGAGTTTGGAGCTGGGTTGTTTTTTTTAAAGTTACTTCAGCAGGAGAAACTCATACTGGTCCATGCCTAGTCCATGTCATACTAATATACTTTCAAAATACTTTTGTTCAATCAAGAAGTAGGAAGGAAGAGAGGCGAGTAGCCTTCAAAATATAACCATGTATAAAGATACATTATAGAGACAGAAACAGAAAAAGAGAAACAGAAAAATGGACAAATAAGAGAATGATCGAGAGAGACAGAAGCTGACTGCTCATATAAAGATGTATTCTGTGATATCAATGGAAAACTAAGTGGAAGAAAAATCTTCATTCACACACACACACACACACACACACACACACACACACACACACACACACTATATTACTTGACCTCTGATGCTCAAAACTAAATCAGAAGTACATTACCGACACAGATGTTAAGATCTGGGTAAAGTTGATGGTTAGTTCACAAAGGAGGGAGGGACAGCACTCTGGATAGTAGCAGACTGCCACTATGGCTACATTCACACTGTAGGTCCTGATGCTCAATTCGGAAATTTGCTAAAACCAGATTTTTTTGAGGTGGCATTTCATACTACTATTAAATGCGGCCACCATCATCCTGCTGTCTGAATGGTTCAAGACCGCAAAGTGACTCGCATGCACAGAAAACAGAAGGAGATGTCACACAGCAGCATGCTGTTAATGGAAGTAATTGTGAATGTAATGGTTTCTAGAAGTGCTCAATAAAGTTTAGTGAGAGACAGGAGAGTGACGTGAAAGACGGATGAAATGCGACATGACTGTTCAGACTACGGACACTTTGAAAAAAATCTGATATGTATCCGAATTAGTACCACAGACGGAAGTGGCCCAAATCGGATTTTTTTGAAGGGTGAAAAGATTGGAACTGAGCCGTTCACACAGCCATGAAAAAACCTGATATGGGTCGCATATGGGCAAGTGTGAACGTAGCCTACGAGTCCCTGAGCCAGACCCCTAGCCCCAGATTGCTCCCCAGGCACTATAACGTTGCCCAATGCTCCCTAAGGTATGGCTTAAATGCAGAAGACAGATTTCAGTGAAATGTACAATTGGAAATAAACATTTCTTCTTCTTCTCTATGGTAGATGCTATCCAAAGTAAAGGGTGTCAAACAGCATGAAACGTTCACTTCATCTGCACGTTACACCCTTCATACAAGTAGTGTTAGTTTATGAGAGCAGGTGCAAGGCCAGACTGCATTTTTGTCTCAAAACGTTTGATATTTAAAAACTCATTTCAAAATTCCTCTCTTATACAACAAGCTGTATTTCTGAAATTTGACAACATCACACAAGCATATATATCGTTTACTCACTGTAAACGGATCTATATATCAGCAAAGTGTCACATGAGTCTTATATTTTGCTACATCATCTCTTAATAATTTTTTTTTACCAATGTCCAAAAACAATACATTTATTTTTGAATAATAATTTTCCCAAAATACAAGTAATTAGCAAAATAAAACACACCCACTTACAAAACATCAGCTGAAAAAAGGTTAGTAAACAACTTAAATTCACTCCACATGGAGAATTATCCCAAATGCTACTGTCACATTTTTCCCTATTTCATTTTAATAAAAGCATGCCATTTGCAAATGCTTGGCAATCTTTTCTCGTGCTACTCACCTTAAAAGCCAAGCATGAGTACTTTAACCCTACACCATTTAGCACATGAGGTCACTCATTGCTGATAATTACAACATCTGTAATTTCCCGTCTTCTTGTTCTATACATCAAGCCTGAACTTTACGGAGCTAAGGTGTCAATCTGCTCTATGTATTTCCCTTTGCATTAGTGAGTTTGAGTGACATTTAAGTCTCACAAATGTTGTTACCAGGCCGCCACTGCCTACTCATCCACAACCTCAGAATTTGCAAGTGATTTTAGCCATTGATTACTAAGTGGAAGTCTAATGCAAGTGTATTCAGGCATATTTAAGAGATGTTTAATGAGTTCACTTAAGTCAATCACTGCTCTTTTGTTAAAATGAGAAGAAATGGCACCAAAATCTGAGAGCTGTAATATCTACAAATCAGAGCTTACTTAAAAATAATTATGCAAAATGAGCAATGGCTGCTTTAATATATATATATATATATATATATATATATATATATATATATATATATATATATATATATATATATATATATATATATATATATATATATAAAGAGAGCGAGAGAGAGAGAGTCTGAAGATGTGACTTAGACCCAAATTTTGCAAGAGCCATAGCAAAAAAACAAACATTGCTTTGTTTTGTACATTTAGCCATGCAGAGCCCAGCCCTGCTCTGTTGCCAGTAGTCCTCTTCTTTACAGTTTGATTAAAGGCTTTAATCAATCACAATCCCAGCCTGTGTATTAATCACTTCATCAAGCAGTTGATGCATTTGGTTTTTAATGGACTCCATTAATTTTGATTTCTCCTCTCTTCATCTTATCGAAAGGCCTCTCCCAATCTGGACAGATAAAGAGCGAGAAGCACGAATGGCTGGCCTGCAGTGGCGAGAGCACAGGCTAGAGCATCGCCTTAACTTCATTACAATCACTCTGTTCAGACTTAACCCATTTATTAGTGGCAATATGGCGTCCTGAGCAATGGCGAGGTAAACCGCGGAGGCAAGGCTCAGATAAACAGGGGCCCATTCATTTGTCTCCTCACCTGACACAATGGTGATGTATGATCCTAATAAGATTAATACCTCCTGGGTTTATTGGCTCTCAGTGCCTGGATGCATCCTTTAATGCTGCTCTTCAATGGTCTAAAATGATTATTTTTCCCCAACCTTGTTGGAACTGAAACTAAATAAATAGTTTATAAATTTATTAAACACAGTAAATGACTTAAAACATAAATCTGAGTGTTATGAAACAATATACAACTTTGGGACAAGATAACATTATTTTTACTTGGTTATACATTTTTTTGCTGATGTTTGATGGGTACAAAAATACATTTTAAAATAAATATATACCTTACAATGAATCCATGCCTTGCCAAATTCATTCCAACTCCTCGAACATTTTCACATTTGCCAGATTACAAACACAAACCTATTGTATAGGAATGTTTTGAAATAGGCCAACTCAGAATTGGGCAAAATTGTGAAACCAATGAAAACAGATCAGTTTTTTTTATGTATCAGGAAAAATCTGAAAGGTTTAGGGTGCAAATGTTGCCCTGAGTCTTTGATTTGTACCATCTCCTTTTTGACCACACTATACCTTCAGGTTTTCTGGGATTTGCCTGTACCAGCTCTGTGAAACTGGAGACTGACTCTCCAGTTTCACAGAGCGTCAAAAGTCTTGGCACAGATTATCTGTTGGGTCTGGATTTTGACTGGGCAATGTTAATGCATGAATATGTTTTGATCTATAATCGTCACTCTCATTCTATTTCGAGGTTATTGTCCTGGTGAATTTTCTCAGTCTCAAGTCTTTTGCTAAGAGTTTTTTTTTTTTTTACCCCATCAAATCCTGACCAGCCCCCCGTCCCCCTGCTGAAACAAAGCTTCCACACATCATGATGCTGCCATCAGTATATTTCATGGTAGGTATGGTGCGTTCAGGGTTATGCTCTCTGCCACACATATTCAATGAAGGCCAGATTGGTTGAGTGCATGGATGAAACAGTTGCCCTTTCATTAGATTCCCCCATCCCTCCTATCTGCAGCTCAACCAAAATTAAATTTACCCTATTTTCCAAATGATAGCATGAACCTCAGAGCTTCACAACAACTTTATTTACTTTAGGATTAAACTACACACATTTGGACTCTTATTTACAAATTAGGTCACGTGTGGGGATAAGTTGAGCTGTATTCACTGGTAACCGAGAGAAGGGGGTAAACATAAATCAATACCGCATCTTTGCAGATATGGTATATACCGTGACACCACATCACATAAAATCCCTCAAGTGTGTTGTTGCATTTGACAAAATATTGAAAAAGTTTAAAGGGTAGGAATACTTTTGCAAGGCGCTGCATTTGAAGTTTCTGCGATATTCAATAACACATTAAAGTAGTCATTGAACTATCGTGTTCTTTTCAGGAATTTCCACAATTAGCAAACAATCCATCTCCTTTTAAGCTCCCTCACCAGCCAACCCTGCCATAACCCGAACCACTGCAGCGTCTGGTTTGGATTCACGCACAGAGTTTCTGTCCCATCCATATTTCCCCCCCCCCTGTCTGCCCCTCAGCTTCTCCTCTTCTCTCCATTGTGCGCTAAAAAGCTATTGTCTGCATCATCTGAAACTCTACTCGCCGTTACGAGACAGCGGTGAAAAACACGAGAGTGCACAGGTTTGGAACGCTGAATAGAAAATTGTACTTAAGTGGTCTTCTCTTGCCCATCACCTCCAACCTCTACCCTCCTCCACATGAGAAGGGCTGCCGGGGTGGGCTGCGAGGGGAAGCCAGCAGGGCAATAGCAAACTTGAAAGCAGCCAACATTTGCAGCACTCTTGAAAAACAAGCATTTCACACCTGAAGCCTTTCATGCAGGGCCTCGAGGCATCCCCTTCAAGGCATTTAATTGGCTATTGCTTCAGAGCTCGTTCAGCATGCCCATTATGGCGAGGCAACAAGCAGCCAAGTATGCTGAATGAAAAGGGTCCTTCTCCCAGATGGGCCCAGTGGTATTAAAAACTGCCCGATCACTTCTTGTTGACTGGCGGTGGTTGTTTAGATGCATGCACATCTACAAATACCTACAAAGCTGAGAATGAAATAAATAAGATTGGACATAAAGACGTAAGCACAAAGGCTTCATGTTTTGTTTTTTTTGGAGCAAATACAAAAGAGAGTCCCATAAACAGGGCATACGACAGGGTGATCTAATAAATCGTCCACGACTTACGATTTTACGATTTATCGACAATGGCGTTTGAATGAGCTGTAAAACTTTTCTTTGGTTATTGTGAACTAGTGGAAACATTAAAAACACCCCGCGGCATGCCTCCGCACATCAGACCCTTTGATCATGTGCACTTCCAGTTGAAATGAAGACAGTCGCGGCTCTGCTAAACACATATTTCATGCTTTAATCTCCGCCCTAGGAAGCAAGGCCCAGGGATATGATGTTCCACTTTTGTTTGGCAGTTCTACCTTAAAGATATAGTCTGCTTCCTTCCCCGTGCCATCTGCCATCTGAAGTTTCACCCATATCAAGCCTGAGGCGTTGGAGCCCTCGCTGAAAATGTTTTTTGAGGGCACCCTCACTCCCCACGGATGGACAGCCTTGAGGGAACCAGATAAAGTAGGTGTTTAGTCTCTGGACCGCTGATGAGGAAGGGATTGGCTTTGAGCTGGGACTCATGGGAAATCTGGCATGCAAACTAATTACGCTGTGCTGCCAAACTGTCTGTGATTACAAAATGGAGAGGCGGTGAAGGTGGAGCTTATGCTTTATCAATTGCCCTAGTATTTTTTTGTTTTTATAAAAGAGAGACGCTAAAGCTAATAGGCTTATGTAAGATGTTCTTTTTGTAGTGTGAAATGTTGTCTTATACTTTACATTAATACTGTAACTCTTAGTTATATAAAAAAACATAGAGATATATGCAAGTTGTATAAAAAAAAGATGTGAAAAAGGAAAAAAAAAAATCCCGCAAATTCTCTGGACAGTTCCGCCACAGCAAATATCTAATTACTTTTTGCCTGTTTCCCCACCTGCCAGTCACACTTTTGTAAAAAGCCACTTAAAACCAGGTTAGTTCACAAATGATCTGCTATATTTGTATTAACGCCTCAGCTGGTGGTGCAGACAGCCCCTAAAGACACGCACCAGGCAAAATCATTAAGGGTACAATGGACTGCTAGCTTTCAGTGTGAACCAAACCCCAAACATACAAGCAACATAACATTTTGTGTATGGCAAATACTGCTTTTTCTTTCAAATAAATTAAGTTTATCAATATGTTTCTTAATTACACATCATAACTGTAAAATATAAATTCTTGGTTACTTTTTCGATTATCCCAGAATTTAGTTGTCAAAATTAAGACTGTTCGTAGTAAAATGCATGAATCACAATCAAACTTGAAAAGAAATTACAAATTAGAAATGTAAGTTGACCAAGTACAAAACAACTTAATGAACAAATAAGAACAATGAAGCAAACAGTCAACCATAAAGTTAGCCAACGTGAATTTAAAGCAAAATGTGTATATTATATATATATATATATATATATATATATATATATATTTATATTATTTATTATTTTTTTTTTTAATTGAACATAATATGTTATGCACTGATATGCACATCTGGAGATCTGTGTTTATAGACTATATATAGTTCAGGGTATAACTGTAATAAAGCAGAGCAAGGTTACTTACAGTACAATAAATCTTCAGTGTTCCCTCCCTTATTTTATTACATTATGTTTTCATCACATATGAATCTGCTTAGCAGATGTCTCACAGCACCATGACTTACATAATTTGTATTCTAGCCTCTAATCTGGTTATAAACTGGGGCTTGTCACCAACTCAGATGAAAAACATTTGTCAAGGGTGGAATGTCAACACAAATCTGAGACACAACGTCCTGAAAATAACTTCTCACTTCCTCACACGCGCGGCTGCACCACGACTCTGATAAGAGGATCGGCACGCTGAGGGTTAAAAGAAAGGAACTGATTTTATAAGGGGAACAGTAGGCACAGTCATGGATCTAATCATCACGCGGGATGCAGGTAACATCAGTCAGTGACATTGTGCAACATGATATCAGCCGCGGAATAGATCACTGTCTGTGTGGTATATGTTGCAGCACTTGTGCTGAGACCTCATCCTTCGAAGGGGCAAACTGGTTGTGGTTAGGGAACTGAACTTGGGACAGGAGGGCTGCAGGTTCAATAACTGCAGTCAGACTCTGAGCAAGATACTTAACCTGAGCTGCCTCAATGAACATCCCAACTAATAAATAGATGGCATATAAAATGTCAGCGCAGCGCCGGCAGATAGTGGCGCTCCGATAATGTGCACCTTATTTTACATTATGGGCTTTTAGATGTATAGGCAAGGGGATATACTGTCTTTGAAATGTTTGTAGCATAATGCACTGCAGTAGGTGCTTGATTCAGTGCTTCAGTTTTTATTGTCTATTTTTATTTAGCTTTGAATTTTCTACAGCACACTTCTTGATCTTCAAAGTTTCTTCCTAGGCGTTTTATTCTTTTGTTAAAAGATTACACACTAAGCAATCAAATACTGGTCACAAAAAAAAAAAAAAAAATCTATATTTTGTATAAGTGGGTATTATTATGACTGCATGTCTGATGTCTAAACCTTTAAGAAAGGTACGGTCTGTTTTCTACCTTGGCTCTTAAGTTTCTGTCCAATGTTCAGTGAGCATAGGAGGAAAATCAATAAACCAACAGGACAGCCAGTCTCAGAGGATTTCACTTTGGATTAAGAACAGGGGGGAGAAAGGAGAACATAATGTAATGCTGGAATTGCATTATGACATTATCAAAATCCGCATTGATTACTGATGTGTAAAAATATAAAAGGTAATTCTACAAGTAGTAATTGAAATGGAATCCAGAAGCTCGTCGTTCGACTGAGAGAGATAGCCAATGACATGACATTAAGCAACGCGAGACAAGGGGCAGTGGTTTAAGTGATCTGGCAGGCGGTACGATGCCCTACTGTCAGGATCGATCAGTCCTGCTGAAATTTAGAGCAACACTATAAATTGGCCTTAATGGTGTGTTTCATCCTCCGGTCTCCTCCACACATTGACTGAGAGCCAGTGTCCTTCATCATGCCATGTTCCTGCCCTCCCTTTCAGTCTGGGCACACCACTGATCTCTGCTCTCTGAGGAGAAGGGGAGCAAAAACAGGCCCCGCGAGCACCCCACACGGCACCGCGTGGCTTACATCCCCACCTCCAATAATCACAGAGTTTCCCACTTTCAAGGCACTAAAATAGGCTCCAAAACAAACCCCCGAGCCCCCACTGCGTGCCAAGCAATTTTCTGATCTGCTCAGAATCCAGTTCTTGAGTGTGTGAATTATCAAATGGCGGAGGAGAGCATGGATGAAGTAAACGCCGTGAACTAGCTGTGCAGTGCGGTGATGGCTTCTGTCTCTGCCGGTAATGGGGCAGCGCCATTAAGGGACACATACAACAAAAAAAAATAAAAAGAACTGAAAACCTTACTCCCCTTTTTTCCACCCTGTTGGAAAGTAATCTGCTTACATCATTAGGCTAAGCTCGCTAAAAACAAATTACCAGATGTTGTGTTGCTTTTTCTCGTGTTGTTTTTTTTTTTTTTTGTCAGCGTTTTAACATACTCTCCACTCTTTTTCCTCGCTAGCGCCACCTCCTCTCTCTGGCGCGTCTCTACACAATGAGGCCATTTGCAAATAACAACAATTGGAAAAAAGAAAAAATCCCCTCCCGCTATTCACGAGCCCTATCTGGTTCTGTTCACACCCTTCCTTTTTGCAGCCGATCCAGTCATGTAGCAGCTAATAACCCGAGAGCGGTGCAGGAGAAGAATAAAACCGCCTGCAGTCGCACTTGGTGGGGATTTTTTTTTTTTTAAAGGGTCTAGTTTAGCTTATCACATTAAAACCCATTTAGAGATAAAGACACGTCCCGGCTCTTATTATGGCTGTGCAGCATGCTGAGAATGCAAACACATATTTCAATCTAGCTCCCTTTATGATATTTCGGCGAGTACTTGTTTTATTAACTCCAAAGTCAACCATGAAGAATTAAGAGCGCAGTTCCCTATAAAGAGCAGTACATTTTAATTTGCAATGTAAGATGTTGACATATGTAAACTGATGTATTACGTTTTTTATTTATTACAGAAATAAAGGCTGCCGTTTCCTTAATGTAACATAGAAAGTAGAGAAGCCATAATTACACCTGATCGAAAAATGCATCAGTTGTACGTACCTTTTAAATAATTTATAATTATTTTTGTTACGGTAATTATTATGACTATTATATTATTATTATTACAACAATAATTAATATAGAAAATATTGTGAAATCATAAAAATATTATAAATGACTAAATTAATACACAATTACTTCATTAAGTACACTTTTTACTGTTATTATCTGAACTGATATATACATATACATGTTAGATTAATAGAACTAATAATATGTTATTTTATTATGCAATTCTTTTTTTACTTTATTCTTCCTTATTATAGTAGTAGTAGTAGTAGCATTATTATTATTGTGGTAATACATAAAAATTATTTGTGAATTAAAATAAATCTCACATTTCTTCATTAAATTTAACTTTGCGATTTAAAACGTACTACCTTTATTTTCATTGGAGCACTAGTGGTTGTAAACTTTAGAATTCTCTTTTAACGCAATCTTTCCATAACCTGGTGTGGGACCTAAAACATAAACATATTCTACAAAGCAGCAAAATAGTCCACCCGGCCCCGACATCATTTCCCTGGCACATAAAAGAATACATAAACAGTTTACTTTAAAATAAAACTGTGTGTGCGTCTTATCAACCCGCGAGCAGAATTGTGATTCATAGAAGTCATTTAAGTGATAATGCACTCATTCACTACACTAACAAACACATAGCTCCTGGTTATCTGCCGTTGTTGTAACGCTATTCGACAGGAGGCACAAGAGAAAAAGAAAAAAAAAAACACTGGAGATGGCGTTGATTGATAAATTGACAGGTTAATTTTCAGACAGATAATGAGACTAAGACCCTGAAAGTGGTTGAGAGGAGTCTCGGGCCCTTTGCTCTACCTTGCATGCAGTGCCATCTATCTATTGCTGGCAGAACCGCAACTGGGAGCAGGTTCACTCTGCCCCCCTGCCAAATGTCTTCTGGGTTAAATCAGTTTACAACCTCAACACATTTGATTTTCTTGTTATATTCCATCCAAAAAAAACACAGCCATAGTTTCACAATAAATTATACTTTATCTGAGGATATGATTGATAATCAACTTAGTTGTAAAGTTGAAGACAGCATTTAAAATGTAAAAAATACGTAAAATGAGCGACGTAGTTATTTCATAAATTTTCTTTTTCCAGTTTCTTATGGTCAAAAGCTTTAAAGCTCATACGGGGAAATGTCTCTCTTCGTCTTAATCAAAACTCCATGGACTTCTCATATGTGAGACAATATTATTCGCTATCATTTCAGAGAATAATGTCATTTTCAACAGAAACGCAATTAGCAGAACTGCATACGCACGGTTTTCAAGAAACAACTAGACAATCCAACTTTGGAGCTTAATTAGAGGGCAAACTATTAGAGGAGAGGAGCGGGTTTAACTAGGGGTCAGAAAGGTTTCTATAGCTTACACACGTTTCCACCGCTTGTCACTGCGGTGTCAAAGTCTGCAAGCACTCTAATTAAGTCTCCACCAAAGTTGGACAGAAGCTACTCTGCATGAATCAGCACACAGACTAATAATGCTAATCAAACAGCACTTATATGAGACTTAAAACCCTTCATTTCCTCAGTTTCTGCTGAATATGATCATGAATTTGAGTGCAACTTAGTTCAATACGACAAATATATTTGGAAGTGAGAGGACTTAGTGAACGTGAGATTCCCCGTATGAAAGGGTAAATTAGGGTAACCGGACAACAACATACTTCAGTAATTTAAAAATAGCAGAAATACATCTTCAGATATTTAAACAGATATTCAAGTATATTTTGAAATTCCAAAAAAAATGCAAACATACAAAAATATCTTTGAAATATTCAAGTATATTTTTACATTTATTGGACATTTTTAAATATGTATTGGAAGAATAAAATAATAAATCAAAAAGGTCACATTTGCCACTGATTTGGTAAAATTGCAAAAACAAGTTTAATTTGAAAGAAATATGATTCTTGTTTACATTATGCATTTTTTAATCTTTGGTATTTTATAAGTGAGCAAAAAGATTTATAAAATATTTTTTTTATAATAATTCTTTTCAGGATCATTTATTTTGATTTGTGTGGGAATAAAAAAAAAATCTAGGGATTTTGGCTCATTTAGTTTGTCTGAATTTCCTTTTACATTCCCACTACTTCATTATGTTTTAGGTTGTTTTTATCTTAGACTAATTTCTTTGGCGGACTATGATATATATTTCGTTTTATTTTTTTCCAAACTACTTTTAATAGTCTACCCTTGAAATGAGCACAAGAGGAGGAAAAAGAAAAATGACAAGGCACAATAAGTGCAGGTGTTAGAGTAGAGCTAGGGCAGCCTTGTTTTCTACAACCGCTTAAAAAAAAAAATTTGACCGAAGCCCTGAACGAGAAGCACACTCCATGTTGCCATGGATGCATAATGAAGATAAAAAAAAAATTATAACTTTGCTACGTCTGAGCTATGCTATAGTTGGAGGATGTAAACATGACTCTAATTATATTAACAAGAAGAGCGAAAATAGATTTACAGTCCAAACTCGTGGTGCAAACTCCAATCTTTGTGTTCAAACATGAAAACAAGTTAGCCAACATGTCGTGCTCTGAATCACATTTACGCTGGAGCATGACGCAAATCGAGCCAAAACTAAACACCGACAAAAATATGAAAACATACAAAATCTTCTCTTGAGGTGGGTCTGGTCTAGGAACATTGAAACTGAGAGGGCTTTGTGGTTGCGGGGAGAAGTATGTCTTAGGGAGTCATTGTGCTGCTGTAAATGCGGCTGATTATCAATAAGCGCACGGTCACAACTAGGGGTGCCTCTCTCCGCCCATTCATTTGACCAGTCTCCTAAGCTCTGACAGACAGCACATGAACGAAAGGAAGGGTGCAGAGGACACATCTTGAGGGATTCACCCCATCTGAGGCTCCGAAGCACCCAACAGCTTGATCCCGTGTCACTCCGAGGGCAAGGCTCGGCTCTCCCTTGATTCGCTTTTGAAATCTAAACGTTTAATTGTGGTCAATGAAAGGAGGTTCAAGCAAATGAATGGTTGAGGAATATGAACGGGGTGGGTGGGTGGGATGGGTTGGTGGGGGGTTCAGAGTGGCAGGCTGTAAAATGAGTACACATAAGAAGCAGGAGGGATAAAAAAAAAAAAAAATCAAGAGGGAATAATGAAATTAGGGATGGGGGCGAGCGAGAAAGAGAAAGCAAGGGCAGTGGAACTTGAAGCGCTGACCCCTATCGTCTGCGGTGAAAAGCAAGAGATTAGAAAGTGTTTCATGCTAATTTCCATGGAGATTTCTGTAATTTCTCAAAAATTACTTCTTCCCCCTTTGATTTTTCCATACTGCCAGACCCCCTGCTAGTGCCGTCGGGGTGGTCTACTCTATCACGCCCCTACTCTCGCGGGCCCCTCTATTGGCCCCTCACTGCGGCCAGCCGTCAGGAGATTACTGAAGCAGCGCTGACGTCTCTATCAGCTCGCGCCACTGTCATGCCCTCTCCCAACCCACCATGCTCAACCAATCCCCCCCTCCCACCCCCCACCCAAGCATCTTTTTTGCACACAGCCGTACAAACCCTCACAGATCTGTCGGATGATGGCTTCATTGGTTCTCTCTGACTCCCAGCATACTCTGTCTTTCCATCTTCTCATCCATCTTAGAAAGCTACACCTGAAGAAAGATTTCTCCCCCCCCCCCCCCTCAGCTTTCATTGTGGACTGCTTCACCTATTGCTATCCCTCAGCCTTCACTCTCTCTGCCTCATCCTGGTTTGTGCTTCTGCCTGCCACATCAAAGGAGAATCAGGGGTCATGGAGCCACAGGCATAGAATATAAATGCAGCCAACTCCATGGCAGTATAGGAAATCAATCCTCTAAAGATAGCTCCATAAACTTTATGAACCCGTCATCAGTCTCTGATACATATGGCAACATATAGGAATGTTCTGTGGCTCTTTGCAGACGATTGTACACAAATCATTGTATAAGTCTGACAAGAAATTCTGCTTACTGTTAGGAAATATACTTTAAAACAGAATCCTAAGTTGTTATAATGAAAAATGAGATACAAATGTGGGACAAACGTTGATTCTGCTGTATTACAAGTGCATGTCAATGAAGTAGAATATTAAAGTGAAATTGAAACATAGGTTTATCACAAATTAGCTTCTGGTAATTTTGATGATGTCTCACAGCCGAACAGTTTAAACAGTTTCTCAAAAACTTAATTTTATAAAAAGGCAGATTTTTTTTTTTTTTTTTTTTTTTTTAAAGGAACGTTTTTTGACTCCTAACTTGACAGTCACCAACACTCTCCACATGGAGGGCAAGCCACAAAACGTCCTTGCTTTAGAAGTTGGCTGTTCACACATTGCATCATCTAACCCTTTTAATGGAAAATTGAGTGGAAGCAAAAAAAAAAAAAAAATATGGAAGAAGTTGAACAATAATAAATATTGATCTCAACTAAATTTGGACTGATTTGGACTCTCCATAACTGCATCTGAATTTGACCTGCTTGTCTTGCACATTGGCTTGAGATGACCTTTGCGTTAAATTTGGTGCTACATGACACAACCAGAGATGTACCAATGAGATAGGAATTTGCTTAATTCCACTTGATAAGCACTGATTGGTAATTGACAGTTAATATATATATATATATATATATATATATATATATATATATATATATATATATATATATATATATATATATATATATATATATATATAAAAAACACATTACATAAAATTTTTCATAGCACATGAGAGCTTATTTGTTTTGAGCTTAAAAATCAGAATAATGGTTATTCCTCCTTATTTTCTGTAGAACTCAAAACTCCTACATTTATCAATGATCCTGCAGTTTATTGTTTCTTCTTTAAGTGTTAAGTGTTTCATAGAAAAAAAAAAAAAACAAATAGGCCAGTCCAACCGTAAAGAAAACCCACAATTTGTATAGGGCAGGCAAAGCCTGATTGGTGCACCTCTAACAGGCTCTGAACAAAAAAGCAGGGAAATCCAAAAAAAATATACTTTTTTTAAATGTACTTAAATTGGCAGCACATATTCAACTTTTTACAAGAGCCTTCTAGCAAAGATTAGATTTCCATAGACTACAGTCCGTGAAAATCAAAAAAAGGCTGCAGAAACACGTAAACAAGTTTTGTTGCTGGCCCTGAGAAAAAGATTCAAACCAGCATTCACAAGTGATGCATCACATAGTATGTCCGTAATTGACTCAACTTTGTCTTCGGCACCTGTGATGCCGTAGGACTGCCTTGCAGACAATGGCGCGGTAACAGACTGAATGATAAGGCAAGAGAAAAACATGAGACAGAGAGGCAGATACAGTATTGTTATGAATCTAAACAGTCTCTGCATGAATGAGAAAACTAGCGTGACAGGCAGACACCGAGGACTGCGGTGGGGTTGGACGGCTCAGTGTGTGGGGGCGACTGGCTCCGGTTGCTTAGCATTAGTATTAGATAAACACTCTGTCGGAAGATGTCAACGTCTCCATTAATGCCAGAGCTGCCACGCGGGCTGTACTTGAGTGACACGGTGTTTTGTGGAGTGTGACAGGGGTTGTAAATGCTAACTCTCCCTGGCTAGATCTCTGAGCCTGGCGGAGGCAAACCCACGACGACACCTGCGACTGCAGCGGAGCTTCACGTTTGACACTGTGTGGGGATGATAATATTGTCCTGTCATCCTTATCCGAAAAACAGCGCTGAACTGTTTCAATATGACTGCCAATAAATTCATAATGGGAGAGACTGTTTTAATTTAATTTTGAATGTACTATCGCTATTTTTCTTTTTAAATCAGTCCTTATTTTAATCCTAAGCTGTAAATTTGAAGCTTATTCAGAGACATGGGCAAAAGCTTAAAAAAAAAAAAAACCTTTGCTTGCTTATCATTCTGCTAACCACAAGCAGATTAGCCTCATCTGGAAGTGTGGCCGGCCCAGAAGGCTTTGCCATAGTCTTTACAAACCACAATATGAAAGCTGTGTGTTCAGCACAAGCCTAATGCACTTAAAGCCAGCCACAAGCCCACATATTCAGCCGCAGAATGAGCAGGATATGGGTTTTTCCATGCTTTCACCGTCCAGGCCATGGCTTTTCCCAGCCAGTAATTACACTGCCAAGACTGTTCCAGTCAAAAATACTAAAACTTTTATTTTGTTGTTGTTTAAAAAAAAGATGTCAGTGCTTACAAATACGTCATACTTGACGATTCTAACCACGGTGCGCAGGGAAAATAAATAGGTACCATCTATATTTAAGATTATATGTTAAATAATCGCTACAGGAATTTCTCATAAATGCTGATAATAGTAAAAACTGCATTTAAAGCTCACGCCGCGAGAGATTTTCACAAAACAGCAGAGAGAATAAAAAAAGCCCTTGGCTCGATAATTCTGGCCATCTCAGAGCTGCTGAGTTGTTATGCAGGCTGGAGGGCTGGACACTGTAGTGCGCTCCCCCCCCCCCCCCCCACCCCCCGCAACCCGCCCCCTAATGCCCTGTCCATTGATCTTTCCCGTAACTACAGCTCCACACAGAAACCCACACAATCTGCGCAGAGTAGTGCTCCTAGGCACCCCCCACTTCAAAAGGTGCATATTTACTCTTAGAAATTTAGAGAAAGTGCAGCTGTGGATGCATCCTCCAACCCCAGTCAATGATAGGGCCGGTCCTCCTGACCCCCCACTTCCACCTCACCCTGCTGGCTAATAAAGTGCTTCTTAGGCTTGGTGGTTTCCCTAGAAGCCTTATGGGGTTGTTTCTAACTAGCACTTAGGTTTGTTTCCATCATGTCTTCTTGAAAATAATTGATTTTTGGAGAAATACTTATCTTGTGGCTCAACAAAGTTCCAGAATGTCCCACTGTTGATTCTTCGCCGGCTTTCCTGTTAGTCTGAAAAGATTTGTGTGTGGACTCGGCAGGACGGCTGAATGAGACTCTAAACAGCCAACTTTCTGTCTGTATAAGTGACACTAAAACATGAGCTATACCCAGCTGTGGGTATTTAAACCAGCATTCACAAACCATGATTAGAAGGCACATCTAAACAGAGATTGAGCTCCTTTAATCTAAATAATGATGAAAAGTAATATCTTGATTTTGTTACTTAGCAAAAGAAAGAAATATATATAATTAGCATTATTTTCACTTAATCTACACGTCTTACTTAACATTCCCTGAATTTCTTGTCTTTGACAAAAGTATTTAATGTTGGGACGCACATTATCATAATTGTCATTCCCAATTTTCAAAAACAATGTGTATTAAGGCTAGCTAAAATAGGCCTTCTGGTGAAAATCAGACAATCAAAATCTTTTGTAATTAGCACAGTGATATTCTAATTACTAGCGATTCAAGCTTTTCCGAGCTGCCTCTTGTCCTTTGCAACAATTAGAAAAATATATGTCAGTGGTGATTTTTTTTTTCTTTCCCTTTCTCTTTTTTTTGTCTCCTTTATTTAACTTTAAATGGCTCTCTGCAAAGTGGCACAGTGGGGGATTTATTCAAAAACAATGACATTTACAACTCAAATTTGGAATAACTGCGTTCACTTTGAGCTCAGCGGGAAAACCCAAGTTGGAAGCGAGTGCGCTAAAGGTCGAAAACAATTAGCATAACACCACAGACAGTCTCGACGATGTATCATTTATTCTGCATAAATTACACCAGCTGCAGTGAAAGAACATAAAAGTTTTGCTCAGGAGATAATCTGCGTTCAGCAGCCTGAAAACAAGTGACCTCTTGACTGCATTCCCTGACATTCATCATTTGATTGTCACTTTGTAGGTAAGTGTCTGCCTAACCAGGCAGCTTTCGCATAGCGATGATTGCATTCTTCAAGTCTACCACAACAGAGTTAGCTCTCAAAACAGTGGAAGAAAAAAAAAAAAAAAAAAAACGGGGGAAAAAAAAACCTGTTTCAATGTCATTAATCCCAACTTGTTTGGACTCTTCACACCAACTCTCCCACACATCTCTGTTTCTACCCCTTTTTTCTCCTCTCAGCGCATACTACTGCTCTCACTCTCTCTGCCTCGCTAACATGTTGACAGCAGTTTGTTAGTAGGTATCAGTTTTCAGCGAGCAGCCTGGGAGGGAGAGAGGGATGTGGTAATCATCTCTATCTCCGGCTGCTTGGCAGCGTTCCCCTCGGCATGCTGGCAGACACTTGCCATTGAGCGGCTGTCAGGCAGAAAGGGTGTGGGATGTGGGCTCAGGCTACACAGGTCACGGTCACTTCTTTCCAAAAGCCACTGAAGCTAAAACCTTAAGTGGCATTTGAGCTACCTGCACTGTCAGTTCTGACACTCCGCAACACTAACAAGGAGACCACCGGTAGAGAGTCAAACTCAATTATGCCTCCCTGGTGGGTTTTCTTAATATAGCTAAGCTACTGCCAGACTTGTTTTTCAAACAGAACGCGCAGGCTTTCAACATTACGAGCATTGTCGTGTAGTTGTGTATGCAGGCATTCTGTGCATTATTTAAAAAGCACTTCGGCATCAGATTTATCCTGTCATGTAACACTGAATGCCAATTATTATTAATCATTATCAAATCTGTGCAAACTAATTAAGCAGTGTTGGCTAATACATAGTGAACCACAGCCCTGCATGTCAAGTTTGTTTCTCTGACAGCAAGGAGTTTTTCCAGTGCAACCCCATATGCATTGTTTTTTTTTTAATGCATGAATTTAAGACAGGTAAAGGTTGCATAAATTTAAATGTAGTCCTTTTTGTTCTGTCATTCACAGCTACCCCCTTCTAAAAGGTGCACATTACTCACACAGGTCAAAAATTAGCAGTGAATAAGTATTTTAAAAGAGTTGAAGGGGCTTTAAAAAGTATGTTCTATAAAATATTAAATCATCTGATTTTTGGTACATACACTGAATTAAAAAGATATCTACAAATTCCTGATAAAATGGGGGGGGGGGGCTTTAGTAATGTAAAGAAATTAGACTGAAGCAAATTATTTTGAACTTTTTATGAACTTTTCCCAGCTTTATGGGAATATATTGTATGTTTGGAATCACAAAGAGGATTCTAAACTTCCATTTACGTTAATGAAACACAGTTTGAAACATAAAACCCCAAAACTGAAACTGATTTATGTATCCAGTGAGCTTGGGTTTCAGCCGTATACGCTCTCATCGTATACGTTGAAAGTAGCTGAGAGGCAAACTTTGTTACAAGTTTATGAGAAGAAGAGAAAGGCCACCAAAGAAAGAAATAAGACCAAATTGCTCCTCACATGATCCCTCTGAGGAGCAAAAGAGCAGGTAAGTTGGTCTTTCACATGCTTGTAGTTATTCAGAAAGTGACTTGGGCGTTCTAACACACATTTCCGGGGGGTGAAAAATCTACAATAATTTCAATGTTACAGATTTGGTTGCTTTTCATGTGAATTGTACAGGAAATTTGTCACACTAACAGTGGGGAAATATTGGAAAGGATTTGTTATTTTCTCATAATTTGTACATAAAATGGTAATTTGACTGTGCTGAAAACTTTTAATAGCCACAATAGGTACTTGAAAACTTGAGTTTACAGATTATTAAATTACAAATTTCAAGCAAGATGAAGATTAAGATATTTAACGTTTGTAGTTTCAACCATAGTAACGTTAATACTTCGACAACTTTTTTGTTTGTTTTTCTACTTGATCAAAAAACCCTTGGTGCCCCCATCTGCCCAGGTAATACAAAACTTTCTAGAGCCGCCTCTGAGCTTTTCTTCATTTAGTCACAAAGTTGTATTAGTAAAAATCAGTATCACTGCCAGATTGACATGAAAATTATATCTTTACAAGAAACTATGTTGATCACCGAAGATTCTCTTTATGTGCTTGTACAGAATAAACACTTAATTTTCCTCACCATAACAACTATGCATTCATTTAAATCTGACATCTGGCCATTAACCTGCAGCTAGTATTTATTTAGAGTAATAACTAATTAGGATTCAGGATAAAAACATAACAAAAAAAGTTCCAGTGATTGAATAAAACTTTAGATAAAACTGCATGGAAAATTGGCCGACTTTCGGGGCGGCAAAATGAATTGCGCTTGACAAGCTGCAGTCTCTCAGAAGCCAGACCTGTGATCTTTAGAGTGATACCCTGAAGTTCACAGCAACAAATACCCTCCATCACTCAGGGAGATCCTAAGTCTCTCTGTTGGCCAATTACTGCTTTTCAAAAGCCTGGGGCACCCAGGAAACTTTGACTCCTGGAAATAAAGACCAATCTCAGGGAGGAACGTTGCAGCTATTAAAATCTTTATAATTCTGTAAATCACAAGTGATTTGTTTTGCCCCATGGCTTGTTCCGATACATCCTTGCTGCTATTGCAAAGGGCATGAGGTGACTGCAATTGAGGAGCGCAAGCTTATTTTTACAACTAAGCTCGGTGGGAAAAAAAAGGGAGAAATGCCTTTTTTTCTTCTTGTTTTGGAGTGCAGAAGGCAAAGATCTCCTCTGTGTCATAATTGCCTGAAGTTAGAGAGTAAAGGCTCTGGACTCCTGATGTTAGTGTGGGCCTTTCATCAGGGGGGTTGGAGTCAGAGGTGCTTTCAAAGATCAGGCACTCAAGAGGATCCAGCCCTGTTTTTATTTAAGTAATGAAGGCATTTTAAAGAGAGATTGAAATAATCATCACTACTCATCTGCTCATGCTGTCATTGTTGTTGCCGCTGTTTTTGTTGATGATTGCAGCTCCCCCTTATTGGGAGCAAACTTGCTTTTTTTCTAAGTTATTTCAGTTTTAAGCTGTGATATTAAGCATGCCTTACTGATTAATTTTGAAGATGGATTTTGAAATTAGCCTGCTTATTAAACCCAAAGTGGGAGCCAAAAGTGGCAGAGAGGATCATGCAATTATGAGTGAAATCACTCCAATTAAACAGTGCCATGTTAAGTTTTAGAGAACACACACTCTACATAATATAATTACAAACTGGGATGTGGGGGGGGAAATGAAAAAAAAAAAAAAGAAAACAGCAACAATATGGAATGAAACGTTCGTGGTTGATGGATTCTCGAAAAGCTCTCCTCTCCTCTGGTGTTCGGGGTTAAGGATGGCTCTCCTCTGCTGCTGCAGCACTCTCCCTCCCGACTGCCACACTCCCCCCATTCAGCAACGCAAGGCCCTCTGGTACTAGACAAGGGCCCTGACTGAGGACGCTTTGATGCTTCAGCCTTTAATCACCAGAGCATCCTTACAGAGTGGAGCGGATAGGCGAGCAGGTCGCAGGAAGGATGTCCCGACCATAAATCAGACTACAGGGGTGACAGGACGCAAAATAGGTGAATTGTCCTTGGGTCTGCGATGCTGGCGGCATCCCTTGTGTCCCCCCTGAGTCAAACCACCCTTTTTATTATTTGGGAGCAAGTCAAACAAATGCCCTACCAGCCATTCTTCCCCTCTCCCCACCCTGGTGTTTTTTTTTTTCTTCTTTTTCCCCGTAGTCTTCGAGGCTGGACCCTGCTATGAACTGTTTCCAGAGTCAGTTACTGGTGTAATTGAAAGTGCTTTGTCATCGCTTTCAGCCAAACACTGATGGATGTGAAGTTGAATGAGGTTTGGGTTTTAGTTATACGAGGGAGCCCGTGTAAGATTTATCACCAGAGGCTTAAGAGGCTACGAGGGACCATTAAAGCACCACCACCGTCTACATCACAGAGAATTGTTCATTATTATTCATTAAAGCAAAATACCTTTAATACCCCGAGTTCCCCCACATGAAAACAAAAAAAAAAAAAAAAGTAAATTTTTTTGGAGACTGTTGCAGAAATTTTTTTTATATCTAGGAGTCAAGTTTTTGGAGTAACCCAAGTTTGGTGAACTAGAATGAAATTATATGAAATCAAAGACTGTACAATTCTTTTTTATCTCCTCACGAGTATTCCAAAAACATTAATTTTAAAAGAACAGCTGAATAAATAAAAAAAAACCTATTCTTTTAAATCTGAATTTCAAAATTTAACCTTTGCACGCTCTGCATGTCTTCTAAACCTTCCTCGAAGGTTTCGCATTGTTTCATAATTAGCGCGCTCTATGGAGAACCTATAAAACCATTTAATTTCAATTCGGATCCAACATCCACATGCAAAGCGTGGGAGGTGTGCTAGCTCTCATTGTCTCCCACTTATTATAGGCTGCCCCCAGCTGCCTGGGTTTGCGAGGGTAGGATCCTGGCTCCCGTCCAGGACAGCTCTGATCTGGGCCTCTGTGTGATTTGAGGAGCAGAGCTGTGCCGGGCTGCTGTCCTAGAGCCATGTTGGAATACAAGAGCAGCGGTGGTGGTGCAGAGGCAAGTGACCTCGCTGTGTGATGTGAGTAAGAATACAGGGCAAGAGTTACGCATTAAGGTTGGTTGGATTATAAATAAAGTAGACTGTGGTTTCTGAGCTAAGGAAAGGTGAATACCAGTGCTCACAGCACAATTGTACATGGCGCCCTATCTGAGAACTGGCTCAAGGCTGCCAAGACAGCATGGGCATAGAAAATACTAATATGAAACGCTTTTATATTACAAAGGGGTTTGCTTTTATTTTTTGCATTTATGTGTTTGTTAAATGTTATGGTTTTTTTTTTCCCAACAAGAATGTTTGATGTTATTTTGCACAAAAAAAACTAGTTTCCTCTTACGTTAAGTTGCAAGCTGTAGGTGACTCTGGGTCAGTTTGCCTCTGGCTAATTCAAAGCCCCATTTCGTATTTGTGCATTGCCGTTTTGTCCCTTCCTACTTCCATTTTGTAACCATGAATAAACCATTTCATACTCATCTACTTAAACCATGGTTACCGTCTTATTGTTTATTGTACTAATAAACAGCCATAAAACGCTAAAATCTCACAATCAATTCAAGTCAGCTGTGTATTATTTTCTAAAAAATTTTGTTACCCATTTAATTTGGTTCTAACTCTTGTTTGTAACAGTTTCCTACAAAATATGACTACCTATAAACCCAAATCAAACTACTACCTTTAGATAAAAGCACATTTCCTTATAGCTGTCAAAGGGTAAAAGATAAAGCACTTTAAACTCTTGATTGTGGCAAAACATTTCTTGCAGGGATGATTGAGGCATGGTTGGCATCGGACACATGATAAAATATTTTGGGGCAAGTTCTAAAGCCAGAAAAGGGCAAGCATCGCCAAAATTATAAATATAGTTAGCCAAACAGGTGTTTGAAGTCTTTATAAAGAAAGTTGTATTTTTAATCAAAAAAAATGTACTTTAAACACTGGATTATATTGTCATGAGCAGGTGAAAGCTTTCCAAAATTAAAGATTAGAAATCGGCCATAGAATCTCAGATTGGTGCATCTCTAAATAATACCTATATTTTTGTACGACTTTCCTGTTAACATTATGAAAAAAGAAATTGTTTTGTAAAAATGCTGCCTGCATGATAGGAAATGCCAGTCACTGATTTTCTTGAGCCCTTTGATGTTGTGGATCATCTTGTGGAGCCGCAGAGTAGCAGGGAGGAACAAAAGACCAAGACCCTGCCAAAGGCACAAATACCAAGGACAAACAAAGGGAACTTCATTTTAGCAGGAAGAGCAGTATCCAGAATAAACAATGGTTACCTAAATCCACTACAAGTAAAACTTCGTATTAATTCACTGACAGAGATTTGGAAATAACGTGTAGATGAAACATTTAACCGGTTTTTGTTTTTGTTTGTCGTTGCAGCAAAACATAAATTTAACAAACTTTAATTTTTCCAGCTCAAGTATTTTATAACCTTAAATGTGCACATATCTCTTAAAATTTAATAAATAGATTTAATCTTGCCGGTGGGAAAATTAGCTTGGTAAATGAACATTAACTTGCAGATGGTTAGGTATCAGGAATGTTGTGGCTCCCTAACAAACAATTGATTAACTTGTAAACTCCCATTGCCCAGCTGTTATTCAAGCTGTTTAGCATAAATGAAAGAAGGGGAGTAGAGAAAGGATCCAGATGCTTTGAGTGCCGCGGAAAGGCAATCTGTCATTGTTCTCAACTAACACTGATGGATGCTGCTTTGAATGGGGATTGGTTTTACTTAAACATGACAAAGTGAGGGATGACATGCCATTGGTCACAAAGGTCTGGAGGTCCCGAAACGCCTCAGCGGTCCCTTTTTTCAGCCAAGACAACCTCTTGTTCATGTATCAGCTGTCAATAAAGGGGAAACATTGTCGGGGCACGCTTTTAGTTTGTTTGTTTTCCTATGTGTTCGTGCCGAAATTGAAAAATGAGAAAATGAACAAAACTTCCACACAGACTGCACTGAAAAGGTAGCCAGTATCATTACTGCATGATCTACTTCCATCTCAGTCTTTTGTAGAGACTCCAATGATGTTTGAAAAAGAGCCATAACACCAGTTTAAAAAGGTGAGGAATAAAAAACATATTACAAAGCAAATTCACACACACAAAATAAATGCTCATAAACAAGAGTAAATACATCGCTATGCAAAATGATTTGCTCCATTACAGATTTCTTCTCATTTTGCCACACGTCAATGTTTCTAGGACATTAATTTAAATAGTAGATGTAGATACCCAGAGGAAATACAAAATTATGGTATGATTGATAAAGGGGAAAAGCTATTGACACCAACCTGGTACATGATTTACTAATAACTAATATTAGTAAATCATGAATGAAATGTGATTAGCCACTTTAATGGAAAGTTAACTTCAATTTCACTATGCATACCTGACCCTGATTACTACCAGATTCAGGAAACAGCTTAAATTGAAGATATCTGTGCAAATTCTCAGTTATCTGGGTCATGGCAACAGCAAAGCATCAGTGGTTACTGCTTGGCTTGAGCAGAGTGCTTGGTCTCCAACAATACAGGGGAGTGATGGGTGGGTCATTGATTTGCATCTGACTTGGAATACACCTAGGAGGATGGGCCTCCATAGCCCCTTTTCCATTTCAAGCCCCAGAATTTAAAGCCCAGGGCTTTGGTTTCCTAGGGTTAACCAAAGCCTGGGGCTATTAAGTTTGACGCATTTACGTTTGCCAGGGGCCATTTATGTTAAACAGCACAATAACGTAAGGGGAACTTGCATGGAAAACTGCAGTACCACTCCAGTCCAGCGGGTGGCGGAAAGAAGACAGCATAGGTCAGACAGACAAAGGCAGATTGAGAAGCCCATATGCCACCCATCCAGACTCCAGAGAAACAAGATGGAGAAATTGTACTGATGGTGTTTCAACTCCTTAGCCCCTTTTACACTGGTCCTACCCTATTCTGCCTGCTCGGATCTACCAGGCTAAATTCTATTCTACTTCTGTTGGTATAAATAAATGAAAAGAATGAACATCTTGTATCTGTGTGCGCAGGGAACGAGTTTTGTAAAACGTTTTCAGAAAAACTGAGAGAAAGTTTGATGCCTAAAATTTAGGGCTGTTTACTGTAAGTTACATTTAACCTGTCTAACAACATGAATTAGGCTAAATTATTGAAAGCAGTGGCAGATCATATCCCAGTCAGACGAAATTTAAGAACAGATACCTTGCTCTTTTAGGATCTGGTTGACTACCTGCAATTAATGAACCCTAAATACAGTTCTCTACCAGAAATTCCTGAAGGAGAGCATAGTTCTCAATTAGAAAAAAAGTGGATTGTCCTTCAGGGTCGGGGGTAGGTCTCTGCCACAGGCAGAAAAGTTTAAGTATTTTGTTGTCTAGTTCACGAGTGATCATAGAAGGGAAAGGGAATTGGATAGACAGATTGGGAGGCATCTATAGTTATGGGGGCGCTGCTGTGTTTTTTTTGTAGTGAAGAGCCTAAAAGCAAAGCACTCAATTTAAAGGTCTGTCAACATTCCGAACATCACCTATGGTTATGAGATATGGATCATTACCATAACAACAATATCCCATATACAAGCGCCAAAACGGGCTTTATCTAGAGGAAGGCTGGCTCAGCCTTAGCAATTGGGTGAGGAGCTCCATCATTGGAGGGGTAGCTCATAGTAGAGCCACACCTTTTTTGTATTAAAAGAAGTCAGTTGAGAAGCTTTGGACATGTACTCATTTGGGCACCTTCCTTGGGAGGTTTTCCGGAGACATCCCATTGGGAGGAGACACCAAGGATAACCCAGAACCCGCTGGAGGGACTATATACATTATGCTGTGTGGTCAGGCAACACCGTGGGAACCCCCAGACCATTTGTGGATTCTCAAGTGGGGAGTAATCTGTGCATTTTAGGATTGGATGTCATAGATTTAATGCTAGAAATGAAAACGTGTTTTTAAATATGTTTGGTGATGTTTGTTAAATGAAGTAGATGTTTTAGCCATTTTGTAGATGTTTCTTAGTGTTAAGATTTCAAGTTTACCCTGTTCATAGTAGGTCTGTTACTTGGAGCAATAAATATGGGCTGCACCATATCTCTGCATCAAGTATCCTGCTAATTCCACCCGCTAAGGGTCATTTTAACAATGATGTTTAGTGGAACTTAATCATTTTCCCCATACATGAATGTCCCTCTCAAATAAGTTCAAATCAGATTGCATTGGCCTGCTTCATCTGAGCATATTTAGCTGTTTAGTGTTGCTGTGGCTTTGCAGACTGTAGAAAAGTACAAAAATGACACACAGCAATCTCTTGTTAATCAAACAGCCACAGGCAAAAGTGGTCTGTGAGGCCCAAGCCTCTCTTTGCTGCAGGATGGCCACCTATGGATGTCTCTACCAAAACATCCACAGAGGCACAGAAAGAGAAAGTGGCTACTGATTTAGTCAGTTATTGTCAAGCCACTACAGCACAAATGCTTCATGACCAAAACATAGGGAAAATTATTTGATCTCAACTTAAAAAAAAATAAAAAATCACAGATGGAAAAAAAAAGCATATAGCTAAATAAAAAAAAGGTTTGATGAAGCTGAAGAAAACAAAATGCTGCAGTGTTTTCAAATGTATCTCAAAATTAATGTTATGAACTGCAAAATGTCAACGCAACCATTACCAAACCATTATATGTGCAGAACTACTTAACTGCATAGAAGTAATCATTGTGTTTATGCAATGATGCATATACACAGGCAGAAAACCTAGCCGCAATAATTTGAGGTTGGTAAAAGCTTTGAATGCAGAAATCTGACTTATGTCATCCAGAATCATATACAATGTGAAAGCCATGGTGTGTTTGGAGGACATTACCGTCAGTAGGCAGAATATCTTGGGGGGGGGGGGGGGGGGGATCCTGTCTCAACCAGACTACATGACGTCAAACGGCTAATGATCCAGTAAACTATGATTTCACTAGCATGTAATACTGATATGGACTGCTCTTCCAGCTACAGAGCAGGGTGAGAACTGGAAGGAGTATGAAAAAGTTCCTTTGACTATTAGAAGTCATCTGGTTTCCCAGATGAAGGTAGGTGACAGGGATCTTCAAAGCACCCTATGAGACAGCTTAAGAAGAGACAGTTGCACAAGTTATCATTCATTGTCAATATGGCTGGGATACTAATCTACTTGAATCACAAGGTTCTCTTCAATCTGCTGTCACTGAGTTTTAATAACCTCTGATTTAAGATATAGCTTTCACACAAAACACAGCAACTATAGTACTGTTCAGTTTAACACAATAAGAAACACCGCCTGGCCAAAAGAAAGTTGCCACCAACAAAAAAAGGTCACACACTAATATTTTGTGCAGCCGCCTTTAGCTTTGATTAAAACACACAATCCGGTGGCATTGTTTCGATAAGCTTCTGCAATGTCACAAGATTTATTTCCACCCGGTGTTGCATTCATTTTTCAGCTAGATCTTGCATTGGTGTTGGTAGAGTCTGCCCGCTGAGCAAAGCCTTCTCCAGCACATCCCAAATATTCTCAATAGTATTAATGTCTGGACTCTGTGGTGGCCAAGCCATGTGTGAAAAGGATGTAAACTGACTGAACTTACATAGCACTTTTCCAGTAATACTGACCACTCAAAGCATTGTACAGTATAGCCAGATTCACCCAATCGCACTTACTAACGCCACACATTCAAACACCAATACACAGCTTGGTTGGCAACTTGGCCCAAAATGTGACAAGGGGAAGCTGGGATCAAACCCACAACCGTCCGATTGAAGACCCATCAAGCCACAGTGCCTGATGAATTCCAGCATTGTCATCCTGGAATATGTCCATGCCTTCAGGGAAGAAAAAATCCAATAATGGAATAACCTGGCCATTCAGTATATTTAGGTAGTATAGATAGTCAGCTGACCTCATTCTTTGAGCACATAATGTTGCTGAACCTGGGCCTGACCAGCTGCAGCAACACTAGATCATAGCATTGCCCCCAGAGGCTTGTACACTAGGCACTAGGCATGGTGGGTGCATCACTTCCCCTGCCTCTCTTCTTACCCTGATGCACCCATCACTCTGGAACAGGGTAAATCTGGACTCATCAGACCATAGGGCCTTCTTCCATTGCTCCAGAGTCCAATCTTTACGATGCCTAGCAAGCCTTTTTTCCGGTTAGCCTCACTCATTAATGGTTTTCTTAAGGCTACAGAGTTGTTCAGTCCAAATCACATTGTGCGTGTAAAAATGCTCTTTACTTTCACTAATAAACATAGCCCCCCGAGTTCTACTGTTGCTCTTCTTTAATTTGCTTTCACCAAACCTTTAAGTGATTGCCCGATCACAATCATTCAGGATTTTTTTTCTGGCCATATTTTATTCTTGAAGACGATGGGTCTCCATTATCCTTCCAGTTATTAAGAATGTTTTGGACAGTTCTTAACCCAATTTTAGTAGTTTCTGCAATCTCCTTAGATGTTTTCTCTGCTTGATGCATGCCAATGATTTGTGTCATTCAACATGGTTGTTTAAGAAATAAGTAACCCATTGCACCAGTTGGGGATAAATAACTTGTTGCCAGCTGAAACATAGCCACCCATGCAGTAATTATCCAATGAGATACCTATTTGCTTAGTTAGATCCAAGGGGCGACTTTTTTTTGGCCTGGAAGTGTATAATATGGCCAATGCACACGTGTGAACCTATTTATATACAGTAAGTGTAAAAAGAAAGGCTTGTCATCCATATACTTACACTGACGTCTGACTTCCACCTGCAGAGAATAAAGAAAATAATCCCACATCTGTTTGCCCTGCTACTACATCTCAATACAAACTGGGTCATGAAGTAAGCACACAAGTCATTTTTATCACCAAATAGCTACAGCAAAAGTCTGACCTTAATATTGTAGAAATGCAGTTTCTGTACCAGACTAAGACAGCTGTTTTAGACAAGGGACCAACATATCAAAGTAGATTTTCTTCTACAATGAACAGACCTTAAACAGGATTCTGAACATACCTTTAAAACGTATTAGCTCGCAAAATTTGAATATTTAAAACAGTAAAATGAAAAATTAAACTGATTTGCCACAGTTAACTTTTTTTTTCAAAGTTTATCAGGGGACATTTTTGGTATGCTTCAAATCATTGTTCTATAACCAAACTGCACTTAAGGTCGCAAATTAATGGACAAACATTCTTTCAGGTGTTTCTGTAAGAGTGCAGAATTTGTGATTTCATTAATTTAAGCTATTTGATCCAGGTCCTAAAAGAAAAAAAAAGCAGCCCAACAACATCACTCCACATCACAACCACCATGTTTCACTGTCTGGGATGTTTGTTTTTGTTTGTGTTGTCTTTTTTTCTAAAATGCTGTTAGTTTTCTTCTTTGGCAATTGTGAGATGGGCCTTTGTCTTCTTTTTGACCGGCAGTGATTTTGGCCTTGGAACTTGGAACCCACAGACACCATTTTATGCCCAGTCTTTGTCTTATTATTAAATAATGAACACTAACTTAAAAATAGAGCAAATGAATTTTGCAGGGTTTAGAAATTGTTCTGGGTTCTTCTCTGACCTCCTGGATGGGTCATCAAAGCTCTTTTAAAGTAATTTTGGAAGGTTCACCACTGTGCTATGTTTTTTCCATTTGTGTTGTGTGTAAAGGCTTTACTTTGATTCACTGGGGTCCCCAAAGTCTTAGAGATGAATTTACAACACTTAACATACTGACAGATATCAGTGACTTAGTTTTTCATCTGTTCTTGAAATTCTTTGGATTAGAACATGATGTGTTAATTTTTCCGATCTCTTAGCCTATTTCAACTTGTCAGACAGGCTCTAGTTGCCTTTATTACTGATTCAGCAAACCTGGTTTTAATCAAGTCTGGGTGTTAGTGAAATTGAACATTTAAAAAAAAAAAAAATTTAATAATAAGTTAAAAAAATATGTCAATCACAGCAAACTCATTATTTAGGCAAAACCAGATTATTACTTTTTTACATAAGGGAGGGGATTTCTTCCAATGAAATAGTTTTCTTTTCATTTCTTACAACGTATGCACTTCTTATGAATTTATTTTAAACAGCTGACTAGCACCAAAATAACCAACTATGAGTTTTCAGAAACGACTTCTATGCCAAAGCGCCTTATTGCAGCATATTAATACGAAGGTGCAGATATCTGGGTTAATGATTGGAGGTGAGCGGTCAGGGTGAAACTCAGACCAATCTGTTCACAAGCCAATCTAAGCATACTCAGTTTGATTGTGAAAGAAAGAAAATGCAGTCTTGACACTAACACTAATGAAAAATGTGCATTACTTTTAAATCCGTCAATTAACACTTTGGGGGAAGATTTTTTATGATTATCAAAGCTCCCTCTTGATTGACCTAAATGTCAACATGTAAAAAGGGAAGGCAGAGACAAGAGTGTAAACACTTCCTGTAATGGCTACCCTTTAAACTATGGATAACAGGCTCAGTTCCAGTCAGTGAGACAGAATGTCAAATCAGCATGTTTCTTGTGATATTGCTTTTACTTCTCTTACGCAAGTCCATGCGGGCAGACTGCTCGCAGACTTGGCCAAGGGCTGAAGCCAATTGCCTGAGTTTAGAATCACAACGCAAGACACTTGGAAGACCGAGTAGAAAACAGTAGAGGAGTTTTAGCAGTTATCCCTCAGACAGAAAGACTCTAGAGGAAACACCAGAAAGCCATTAACTAACCACAGAATTATGGTGATCTATTTGCTGGGATGGACTTACAGACAGCTAATGAACAAGCCTCAACTTCCCTCACAGTCACTCCACCCACACCCCATCTCACACACGCTGCATATCCACACACCCTGAGAAGCAATTCTGAAAGAGCTCTCGCTTGTTCAAAACAGCATGGCAGATCAATGCCGGATTCTTAAATCAAGGGAAAAGGTTATTTTGTGTCTCACTGGGATTCCACTTACTATCCTCTTCTATCTAAGACACTCCCACACTCATTTCAACCAAACCAGTCCAACCCCCTTCCAAAACAACACATGCACACATCTCCTAATTAAGAGTGAGGCGGTGGGGCTTTTTTGTGTCTGTGGTTATGCTTGCAATGTTAGTGTCTGGAGTGTGAAAACAGATCTGATGGAGCAGTGCCCTCAGCTCTCCCAGATCAGACTCTAGCAGGTATCCCCCTCGTGATTGACAGCTCACAGGTCAGCCGCCCATCTCTGAGACTGTTAGTGGGTGGGCGGTAAAAAGATTTGGAATGCCTGGGACACTGATTGCTTTATTGCTCGCCTGTCAGAACCATTGTACGGCTCTGTATTATTAGGGCTCGCCATCTCTCACCGTCTGGAAGGTGTCGCATCTCAGCTCTGCATAAAGAATTGCCACTCTATTCAAAACCCTCTTTCTCTTTTTGGCTGAAAAGAAGAAAGCACAGATTTTTCCACACGATCTCCTGTACTGGTTTGTCAGATAATGCAACATAAGTGTCTCTGGGGGAATGGTCTTCATGGTGCTGCTTTACACTCGAGTGATGAAGATTTGAGATCCCATTTGGCAATAATTTTGCCCAGTGTTACCAATGATAGTTGATGGCAGTGTACAGAAATTACTCTGATGTCCTAGATTTTTTTTTTTCATGTAGTCATTTTTTTTTTGTACAACCTTTTAAATGAGCCTTCATTGTCCTGATGGCGGCTTAACTTAATGAGCTGATGACTTTTTCGCCTTTTATTTATGAAAGGAAAATAGGTTAGTATAGAAGCCCGAACAATCAACCATTTGAAAATATACATACATAATACATACATATAAATAAGGTGAATAACATTGTGTTCATGATGTCCATCAGGGGCGGAGCGACCATCCAATTAGTCCTTCAACAGAAAATATATTTTCTTGTAGTTTAGAGCACAAATGTGCTTGGTTCCTCGATTTAATATTTATAGCAAATTATAAGATGCAAGACAAAACAATAATCAAGTAACTACAAAGGTGAAAAACAGCCATAGTGTCCATTTGGTCTAGGATCTGGCATCTTGTGGTTTGTCCAGATTTTTATGGAATTTATTGATAGGAAGCAGTTTAGGGTTGCAATATATGATTATACTGTACAATCAATTTGTTAAGGCTGGGTTGTACTACACATAGTCCACACCTCTGCGACAATCCAAAGCACGAGCCCATAAAAGCGCTGCGGACGTTTATACTTGACGCAGACATAGGTACAGTATTCTCTAAAACCACACGGTGGCAGTACTCAACATAACTAGTGGAAATGCACTAAACAAGAGATTAGTTGATGTCACACACCCAAAATGGCCACGTGCAGTACTGTAAACAATCATGAAGAAGAGTCGGTATGTTTCTGGTGCAGTTAGATCCTACTGGATTGGAACCTACATTGTTATCCGAGTTGTTTATTGTATTGTGTTTGACTGGTGTAAATTTAGACAATGCCACACAGTGTCACTGTTGGCTACAATTTCAAAACAAAAAAGAACTGAGAAAGTGACGTGAGTCGTCATCACTTTCCTCATGAAAAAAAAAAAAAAAAGAAAAGTGCAATGGGAAAGAAGAAGACAACTTCTGAAGGACCCACGTTTGAGCTCTCAACATTTCTTTCCGGAAGACTTTGAGTCATTTGTACAAACTAAATTGATGAAAGAACTAACAGGTGGGCATTACCCTCGCAAGCCAAAACCAACTACTGTGCAGACTGTTTTTATCCATCAAGCGCCTAAACTCCGCTGCCTTGTGATCAAAAGATCTAGGGAGAAACATCAGATACAGGAAACATCGGAAGTACTTTTAAAATCCTTAAATTTTCTCAGAAATCGATGGTGTGCCTTATGTACGATTACCATATTTGTTGTGTTTACTGTGCTCAAAAATCTGTGAAAATGTGTAAGTGTGTAAGGGAGAATTACAGTACACTGTGTCATTACCTGATCGGACCCCTGAGCTGTCTACAAGACTGCCTGACTATAATGTCTAAACTAGAAGTGCATTCATGTAAGGCAGTCTGCGCCCAAAGTATGCGCTAGAAACAATAAACAAAGTAAGTTAATTCAATATAAAGGTTTATCTTGGCCAAATGTTATGAAAAGCAATGTAGTCCAACTATTCTGTCCTCCCGACAGAGACGGATAGCTTCCCCTCTCAGGTATGTGTGTACGCAGAGGGGCAGAGTGATATTACACACTTGGGACGAATAATAAATGCGCTTTATGTGTGAACATAGACATGTTAATTCACAGCGTGAATTATGGTCCGAAAAATATGGTACCACTACAGCTACCAGTACCGAATTTGAAATCAAGGCCCCAACACCAGACCCTAAACGGGTGTTAATGGACTGAAGACTGGACTGATGAGATCCTAAGAGTCATTGCATCTGACAACAGCCCATCTCCCCAGTCTAGCTCTCTGCTGGTGGTTGGCGGGCCCTCGGATCTTGGGTCTCTGGGCCCATGGCTGGGTCTGCTCTGCCGTAGCTGGCTGCGGGTGGATCCCGCGGGCTCATCACTGCAGCCTCTGGGGGCTTTCACGTTGTGGCTGCTGGGGGTTTCCTGAGGCTCTCCTCTGGGTTCTGGTCTGCCAGCATTTGCATCGGCGTACTGTGGGGCGAGTCTTTGGCTCCTCAAAACCACTATTGAGCATTTCTCTTATGGATAAAACTTACGTATACAAGCACAATCTCAATAACCCACAGGTGCTTGGATCCAGGTGTTTACAGATACATTTCTATACAGTTTAACCCTATAGTTAGCTTTGGCTGCCCCTAGATACATACAATAATACTGTGTATTTTTCTGTGATGTAATCAAGATGTTGGTTGTTTGTACCCATGATACTTTTTTGGTTGGTTTTGCTGTTCTTTCTATATCTCTTTCTGCAGGTGCAGAAAAATAGTATGAAGATGTTATCTTGCACTGTCTTTTTCCTCTGCTCTATTTTTGTTACCTTTTCTCCATTTTAAGGTTGTGCCTCATCTTTTTCTTCCTTTCTTTGTCTTTTGACTTTCCATGTCTGTGTTCATAGAATATGAAATAATCCCTGAACTATACTCATAAAAGTTTTTTCCATATATAATCATGTGGAACAGTGATTATAGCCAGACTGGCTATGTTTAAGAGCAACATAAAAAGGACAGTAAAGCTTCTGTATCTGTATCAATGGAGTTGTAAGACTCCCAGACAACATAAAGTAACGCTAGCTATTATTACCTTGACGGACAGTCCAATGAGAGGGTTCTGTTGGTCTGAGCTTATCCTTCAAGCAGCACCATGCAATGCTCTGCTGTGTGGTTCAATAAATAAATACTGAAGCCACAAAACAACAAACAAATAATGTTACATCTAAATATGCCAGGGTGTCAGGTTTGGGGGTGTGAGCCCAAAATTAGCAAACACAGAGTGAGTTAAAACGTTTATTGAAAATGTTCAATGCTGGCAGACCAGGAGTTGCTGGCAGAACCAGACACGGACAGCTGCAGGTAAAAACAAGACTTGACGAGACGCAGGTGGAGTACACAAGAACTGAAAGCATCACGGCAGCAGAGCACAAATGAGGTGACGAAACGATCTGGCAATGAGTGGGTAAGTGAGGCAGGTATATGAAGGCTGGAGAGCAGAGTAGGAACTGATTAGTGGCAGCAGGTGGAACTGGTCTGGGCTGATGACTGAGGGGTGGACTGAGCTAATTGGATGGTTTCTGTGGCTGAGCTGACTCTAGAAAAGTCTGGCAAAGTACAAAACAAACAAACCCTAAATCACGACAAGGGGTATGAATAATTTTGGCCTTAGCAGTAGCTTGCCAACTGTGCTCATCTTCAGGAGAAATACTTCCAAACAACTAAATGCATCATGAAAGTGGTGGAAAAATGAGGTAGGCTTCATTCACTCAGCTGTGCTGCAGTGTGCAGCAACATGTTGGGGAGGGGCAATTATACATCTCTCTAGCCTCCGTACAGCACTATAAAGAAAATTCCAGTCACTTTGGTCACTTTAGTGACACTTCATGTAACAGACTTAAAACTGTGGGAACAGTGTGGCAGAACGTTTTAGCGGTTTTACAATTTCAACTTTTTAAAACCTACTTGATGACATGACTAGTATATATTATAAGGCCCCTTCCACACGAATATGGGTTTGGCTGTAGCCAATAAATTTTTTCAGTTGGACAGAGGCTCCGTCCAGATGAAACAGCTGCAAAACTGATGAAACCGGGAAACCAGCTTCCAGAGTGGAAAAGTCTAACCCGCTTCCTATGGCGGCTTCATCTGGACACCCCATCTGTATAACAGGCTATAAATCGCCATGTTTGCACATGTGAGCCAACATATGAAAACAATGATGGACATCAGAGTAGCTGTTGTGTCTGAAACGCTATTCATGTTGCTGAGGATTTTAAACAGCAAATTGACGCATATTGCTCCTCGGTTGCATTTGTGTGGACCACTGTCGTCGGGTCACACAAACAGCTCTTTTCTCTTTCCTGCGTTAGTTGCTTTCGCCCTGCTCTTCTTCCATCTTTACTTCTGTGGCGGTGTTACCACACCACTCACTTGTGTGGCATAGGTATTACAATGCGTAAAAACGGTTTCATCTTTATGCTCAAGCCCTGCTGTGTGGATACAGTATTCGGCTCCATGTGACGATTGCTGGAGAGACTGCTAGCTTCAATGAAGGCAAATCCATCCTTACATTAAAAAATAGGAAAAGGTAGGCACAAAACTATGTACTTTAACAGTGATTACAGCTTTCATTGCAAGGAATAAAACTAATGAATCAACCAACTTTCAGCATGTTGACAGCAGGTCAGTTTTCATGTCTTCTGCAGATTTGTGTCCATCTTTAATGAACAAACACAACATTACCATGCAGTCTAATCTAAAAGCAAATGTAGCAGACAGAAGTAGCACCCATCTGTTTTCTTTCAGTTTTCTAGCCACAGATGTAGCTCTAATAACCGTTTGCCTTAAAATAGCTTTATGAGGGGGCCTTGGCTTGTGCAAATTATTACAGAATAGGGATAAAACACACAGAAGTTATTTCTGTCAATTATGCTACCCTCTGCCTTGGCGTTTTTCTCAGCTGCAACAACATTAGCATCCGCCTCTGCACTTTTTTTTTCCTTCTGTATTGCTTGTTTCTGCCTTTGCCGTCATTCAAGTGTTTACTCCAGAGACAAAGGGGACAGCATTATTTCCTGCCATTCACGGAGGCTATGTAAGGTGGGGCACTAGCTGGCTTCCTGCTCTTATTGTGGAAGACCGTGACACAGTGCATGATATAATAAAATAAAAGACATTTTATGAATTTCAGTGCATTAATATTGGAACAGATCTAATAGTTGTATTGGTATATCAGCTACCGTCCTGGGATTTGTTTTTACTGGAAAACATTTGTCCTAAAAAGGATGTTGTAAAATGTTGAAGAAATGTCCAAATCGAACAATAGCGAAAAAACCTAATTTAAAAGCAACAAATCTACTTATAATAATACAAAAATTCTAGATTTTGAAATTGAAATAAACAAGTGAAAAAGGAACAAAAAAAATTCTGAGCATCGGGTCAGTTCATCTTGTCAAACAATGCCTTTCACTTCCCAATGGAACAAAGAGGCTCCTCCAAAACTACAATGGTCGAGTGAACAGTGTCTTCACAAAAATCCCTGGTTGTTTTCCTTTTTTTCCCCCTTCATGTTATTCCCTAGACCGAGATGACAGACTGGCAGGTTGTTTAAGGTCATCAGAGCTCTGCCTCCTGCTCCCCTGAATCCCAGGTGATGGCCAGGCTGCATCCCCGAGTGATCCTGCTGCTCCGGGCCACAGCAGAGACAAGCCCACTGGGGTGCCGCGACTCTGTCTCCATGGAGATGAGGCGACAGGATGGCCTCGCCTCAGCCTCACACCTTCATGGTCAGCGACTCAGCGTCTCCGAGGAGATGTCCCTGCCTAACAGCAGTTGCACAAGTTGTAACTGCCCGGCCCCAAGACCATTCATTCTGTTTTCTTTTTTTATTTTGTTGTTGCCTTCTTCAAAAGCCGGTGCAGGCACAACAGTGGTCAAACCCGACTCTCCCTGCCCTGGCAGTGCTGGTCTTGTGAGGCCTGCTGGGAACAGTAGTGGGATGTAAGATTAGACCTGCAAGTCTGGGCATGGCCTAAGAGGGAATGCAACGCGTCGGGACTGCCCACTCCATCTATGGCTCATGCTCCATTATGCTTTTTATCTGCGGGTGTGAAAAAATGATTCCCAAATGCTGCCTCCTTTAAGCTCCATGCACAATTGGCTGGTGATGAAACCTGGCTTGACTAGCTCAGTTCAGCATCCCTGATGGTCCGTGTTATCACATCTCAGTGCGACGATCCAATCTAACAGGGAGCTGAGCAACAGACGCATACTTCTGCATATATACATCACTGAGAAGCGGCTCTCATTCTGGTCTTCGTATTGATTTTTAAATGTGAGACTGGTCTTCTTTGTGCATGTGTGTTCTAATCTGAGAAATGAATGATAACCTCTTCATCACTCTACCCCCTGAGTGTTCTTACTGGAAGTCATATTGATTTTGTTAGTCTGAGAGTCCTTGCATTGCCTGGCCTTTACCTCAGGGACAAATCTAATTGTTTATCTCTGGACAGACTTCTGCCTTTACTCCCTTCTGTCTCATTATGTGCCAAGATTTGTCAAGTCAAGTCTCTCCACACTCTCAAATCGCGCTTTACAACATGTCGTTCGGCGGAACACTACAGATGGCTTACTTATCAACAGACCCTCCCACATGGAATGCTACAAACATGACAGCACAACACACTTGCAAAAATATACACAAACCGACATACAATGTAATCACACTCTGGAGACGCAATTACACGTTCTGACACACAAACATGAGTCGCAGGATTCTTCAGATCATTTATAAGCTTTCTCGAGGAACATGATAAACAGTTTTTCAGATCTTAAACGAAGTGCACACACGATAAATTCGGCATTTCTTTCAGAAAGTGTGATATTTGCTCATCCTGTATTTTGATCCATTTCATCACAGAGGATTTATGACTGAATAAAAACACAGACGGAGCTTGTTGGTACCCCCCGCTGATATTCTAACCAGCAGGGGTCAAGTCAATAAAGAAATATGGCTTTTACAAAAAACATCCTGCTAGTGTGATATCAATAAATTTGTAGTCTATAAATTGAGCCATCACCAGCGACAGAGAGTAATGTGCTGCATTACAGTGAATTACTTAGAAGTTTCGCAATTGCAGTGACAAATTAACAAATGATTAGTGTGGCTTCTTACGGCATCTCAAACACAATTCTGCATAATGTATTCACAGTAAAGCTCTTTTCAACAGCATCTCTGCATGAAATAGAAACTGAAACACTTTTGCAGAACAGAACAGAAATGAAAAATGTCAAAAATGTCAGTGTTTAATCGTAATAAATGTTACTGTGCAGAGCATATAATAGGAATGGGAAATTATTGTATAGTTTATTTGACCAGAAACTCCAAAAACAGTCATTATGGCTTGGTTTATTCCTATAGCTGGATGAACTGTTTTATCCACTGTTGGTTCAATGAGAGGATTATTAAATAGCAATATATTCAAAAATGTTATTGACTGCAGAACTTGTCTTGCTTCTTAGCTGTACAATTAGTTAAATGTAACTGGTGTACTGAAGAAGCCTCTCTAATATTGAGTATGTTTTATTTTTTTGTTTTTTTCAGACCAGTATTGTTTGTGGGGGTGCCCCAGTCATTTTACTGCTTCACTGGATGGAGCTGTCTATCACGGACAGAGCCGTTGCACAGTGACTGACATAAAGGCTTATTGGGACTAGAAATAAGATCCTAATAGTTAAACAATATTAGCTCATTCTCTCCTGCAAGCTAATGCTGAGCTTACCTGTTTTAGGTGCAGGAGCTTTACTGACCTTTTTTAAATTCCCTGTAAACATCAGACTGTTGCTCTTTAAGATGCTTCACTAAAGTTGTCATGCTAGCTTATCCACAGCCCTCATATTTTCCTAATGGTCTGCCTCATAACCATAGTACCTCCAAACAACTATTGTGATTTTGCCCTTTTTCAATAAAAATGGTCGCAAAGTATCTTCTTGTCATACTTGTCATGTTTCCAGATTTTCGAACGTCTAGCAGCAGTTCACCGTTTTGATTCTCAGCCATGATCATTCAGATGAGTCTCTTCAGGGAGAGGAAGGATTGAGTGTCTGCGTCTACAGAACTGTGTGCCAACTTAGGGAGACGGAGATGACTCAGTGTGTATAGATTTTGACAGGAAATAAGTTGTTTTAAGTCTCAATTAGTTTTCAATGTATCAAAATATTGTTTATTTTGAAAACACTACTCGAGTATTTTAAGATTTACTGTAAATTCCCATAAATAAATAGATTTTATGGGAGCTCTTTACAAAGTGAAAAAAAAATTCCCACAGCTAAGAAGGAATCTGGCCAAATCCATTTTTAAATGTAGTTATTCTGTTACAATACTCAAGCTGCTCTGTGAACATCCATCCATCGTCTATAACAGCTTACCCCTTGCAGAATCGCATGGGGCTCTGGTGCCCATCTCCAGTAGTCATGAGATGATAGGCGGGTTCCACTCTGGACAGGGCGCCAGTCCATCACAAGGCAAGAACCATGCACACAGACGCACTCAAACCTAGGGGAAATTTAAAGATACCAATTAACCTGACAGTCATGTTTCTGTGGGAGGAAGCAGGAGTTCCCGGAGAAAACCTACACATGCATGGTCAGGATTCGAGCCCAGGACTTTGTAGTTGCAAAGCAACAATACCACCAACTGCAACACTGTGCAGCTCATCTATCTCAGCTCTATGAAACTTTTTTTTTTTTTTTTTTTAAGTCTTTTATTTCACATTAATAAGTATCATATCAGCGTTTCTTCCCCAGTAAACCATCATGTACAAAACCATAAGTGCTATATTGTTTAATATTTTAATCTACCAACATATTACAGTTATGATATAGTAGTTTAGTATTTGCAACTTGAGGAAAAATTAAATGCAGCGGTCTAAACATGGAAGAGTTACTGGGGACAACAGAAAATTTATTTTTTCCCAATATCGATAAGCTCTGATTCTGCATAAGTGGAGCCTTCTTGATAAAGCTAAAACTGCATTGGAAGATAGACAAACAGCTTTTGGAATCATCTGTTTTCTTTTGGCCAGGTTTTTGCCTTTTACGTATGGGGCTTTGTGATAAAAACAACTTTATACTACACTACAATTACAGCCATAGATGCTATTAGTCAATAAAACCAGTAAATGGCTGTAGTAGGCATGTGCCACTCTTAAAAGTTACCATTTCAAAACTGGACAATTGTTCCATCATTCAGTTCTAATGTCGGAAAGTCTTTTTAAAGATATCCCAGAAAGCTGTGTGAATAACTGGAAGTCTATCTGACTTCTGAAGCACAGAGTAATGCAGAGCAGACCACTGGCTTCTCAGGAAGTGTGTTTGGTCAGTGCAATCAACTGACTTCATATTATATATATCAAACATTCATGTCATACTGATAGCTTCGCACATAGCACCACTACGCTCACAGTCGAATTTCAGAGTACTTTTGACAACTTTCAGTGTAACCAGCCGTTACACTGAAATGTGCTGACGAGAACTTTCCGGGTTGGTGGCTTGTTATGCTAATTTACCCCATTACACCTCACAGGTAGGTGTCACATTATTCAGCCGGTTGTGGATGCAGTTGTGTAATTGAATAAGTTTGGTTTACCAGATGAAATGTCAGTTATTAGTCTTGGATTGTGCGAAAACATTTCTAAATAGATGTGATTTATAATCTGGTGCGACTCATAGCCTGTTGCGACTCGTGTTTTTTTTTCCTCTTTATGATGTATTTTTTGACTGATGCAGCATATATTCCGCAGCGACTTATAGTCTGAACACACACACAGACAGACAGAGAAGTAAAGAGGGTTACTTTACCCAATGTCAACAGAAAAAAAATGTGGTTGTTTGGAAATTATGAAAGTACAAGTTAGCGTGTTTAAAGAAGTGCCTCCTGTCACTCTTTTAAGCTACATTTAACTGTAAGAAGCAGATTACGAACTATCTACAGGAGCCCATAGTCCGACTAATTAAACAGCTAATATCAGTTTATAGACTCTATACTCTTCATCAAGAGCTGAAAATTGATATTTTTTGCAATAAACAATATAATTAAAACTACTTTTGTGTATCAAAACAACAATAAATGTTACTGGTAACAGTTATTAAAACTCAATCAATCTCATATAAACTAATATAAAAAAGAATCATTATTGCTTATTGTGAAGTAGTAATCCACAAAATTCACAAAAATCTCCGACAGTCTGAGTAACCAAGACTACGTCTTAAAAAAAAGCATGCAAAAACAGTTAAACAGTCTTATAACAATCATGTCACAAACACAAACAGAAAGATAATGAATATAATAATTTTGTAATCTTGATTCAAAACAGTTTGGTATAGGGTCTTTAAAGAAATTTTCCCAAAATGAATATTCGGGTATTTAAGGGTGTTTCCAGTATTTACAGTTCTTTGCGGCTCCATGTTGAAATATGAAATTACTGTATAATGCGTAGGAATGACATTTTGAACCCAGTAAGTTGTTAAATGACCTGAATGTATAAAGCTATATGTTTTTTTTTTTTTTTAAATAAGTCAAAACGTAAGCCTGAACATTCAGTGAACAGACCCACTTATGACAAGCGTAATTATGACTAAACTCTTTTTTTATATACATAAATATTTACACTTTTTTCTCCTTTTTATTCATCCCTCTTACCAACTCTCCAAACTCTTTCAGGCCACTGGAAGCCTTTGGTCAAATTTTATCAGTGAGTTAACTCCAGCGAAGTAGCCCAGATCAATACACACACTCTCAGAGAGGAGCCAGAGCAGAGTTAGAGGCGCGGGGGAGAAAAGGCGCAAGAGGCAGGGAGCAATCAGAGAGCTGTGGATGTATGCCTTCAGGAGTGGATCGATGCACTGACAGGGGCCCTGCTTTGTTCTCACACAGCGCTCAGATGTTGGGCGTGCTTAACATGATTGCTTAAAGGTTTTTGTTTGCCTTACTTGTGTTTTTGTTTGTCATTTTGCTCTACTTATAGCATATCCTGCTGTCCCTTTTGTTTTGTTTGTTTTTTTCATAGGTACTTCTGTTTTCTTTCTTCAGATTTATTGTTTTCTTGCAGCGTGTTTCTTGCCAGCAGGTGTTTTCGGCTTGTATTTTAGTTTTCCCGTTCGTACGAATTCCTGCACATGGGTAATGGGAAAGTCTATGAGCGAGTGCGAGAAAAGAAAAGAAAAAAAAAACGAAACCGCGCACAGACGGAAAATCAAATGTGGAAGCTTTTACTAAAACAAAGTTTGTCGGACTGCATTCAATAAAATGTTTTTTTCCCCTTCTTTCAAACTATTTGGTCACCCACAGCAAGTTAAGCACTTTTGCCAAACTAAACGCTCCATCATCACGTCCAGTAAGAACCCGGGTGTGCCCGCCTCCTCAGAGAAGGTGCTGAGCGCAAAGGACAAGTAGGTGTCAACAAATCTGTTCTCAGCGCCTACAGACCGTTGAAACGCATGAGCTCTTTTCCAAGGCTTAATAAGATAGCACAGATGTGCCCTTGTCTCACAACAGCGCTGCGTCTCATTGTACTTTGGCCTCCCAACCCTGCCATTGCGAGACCTCTATTGCCTCGGCTGCATGAGAGGGTCTCATTAGGACAGACAAACGAAAACCGAGGTCAAGGTACATAAAGGTAGCCAAGGCTAAGGAGCCTGCCTCCGAGATTAGATGGAAGCTTCGCCCTGTCCTCGGGCCACCCAACGGACCTCTGGCCCTCCCCACCACGACCTCCAATATCCGCCATTATTTGATGAGGCAGAGCTTGATAATTATTTTGCGTGGATGAGAAAGAGGGCACGGTGTGAAAGGAGTGTCTCATTCTAAGGGAAAGGATGGTAGAGGATAACAGAAAAAAAAAAAAAAATAACAAAAAAAAAAAAAGATCAAAAGCGGGCCTTTTGCTTTTCATGCCTCAGAGGCTCCAAAGAGGATAAAGAACAATTGGGCTCTGGGTATCCTGTCCTCTCTTGCAATTAGGCTCAGCTGATGGAGTGAAAGGGATGAATGGCAGGGTTCAAGGCCTTCACTAGGATTCACACAACAGGACGGGGTTTTACCTTCTCCTTCTTTATCTTCATCTCCATTTAGAGAAGAAAAATGCAGCTAAAATATTTCCAGATAAAGTCACCATCATTCAAGGTGCGAAATCTTCATCAAAGGGACAAAAGCGACGGAGGGTGTGCGAGTGGACTAGAAGGACAGAAGCACGGTTGCATGCATTGAGGTGTACTTTTCATTAGCCTATAGTGTACATGGATCCTGATCTTTTTTTTTTTTAAATTAAACCTATAAAAGCATGCCACGTTTACCTGCTTTCAATGGTTCTACAAAAGGGCGTCCATTGTTAAAGTTTGTGGTTTAGTATAATGTGACAAATTCAAGACTCAAATTCTGTTTTGGCCGCCTATTCAACATTCCCACCGTCTGCCAAAAGCAGAAAAAGGTCATTATTGGAACAATATGACACGTGGCCTCAAATTATGAAATAAAACATACACACATAACCTTGAAGGTTCTGATACACTTCTTTATAATGTTGGATCTGCAGTGCATGAAACCTCACTTTCTGACTTTTTACAACACAGCTCCAGGTTATTGTCACATAAAACCTACTTAATATCACTCAAAGCAGCCCTACTCTAGCTACGCATTACAAACCTGCTTGTAAACCTATCTGTAACAAAAAGTACTGAATAGGTTGCGTAATAAAAATAGGTATTGTCCCAACTAATGCTGGAACTCATTTACTATTTGTATCATTTAAAAATATCTTTTCACAATGCAATCTTTGCATGAAAACATCCAAGATGCTAATGTTAATCTCTTAAGCAGACATGGATATCCAGCTCTTTAGCAGTTCCATACCAACATGATTCAAAATTGTAATTTAACTGTGCATATATTATTACTGGATGCAATTCTTACAACGTTGCTTTTACTTTGAAAACCACCTTTTTAAAAGTCAACGTCTTTTTGTTTCCTATCAAATCACACTTTCACAGTCTTGCTCCTGTGCACTCTTGCAACCAGGCTAAACATCAATCACTGAAATAAAAGTTTCAATTGTTGGACAGTGTCTCTCACGCCATGCATGTAGCTGTTATGGAACTGGAGAGCTCATTCGGTGACAGACTGCTGCTACTGAAGGAGTGTCATCGCAGATACTTCCTCCCAGCAGCTGTTACCCCAGTGTTCCACTGAATGTGGAAGTGATGCGGCTACGCCGTGCTTTCTGCCAGGCACCCTATTCCACTGGGAGTGTTAGTAGAGCGGAACGCCTCTGTGCGGTTGGACTTGGATCACACAAGGATTACATCATAACTCAATAGTTGTGTACTTGAAGGCTTTAAATAAAATTAAAATAGTCTTCCATGGTGTCAAGTATCAAGTGAGAGTCTCTGGTGGCCTATGTGCTGGAGTCGCATGTAATGACGTATTGATGCTCCAGAGTAAAATGCAATCCAAAGTCTGCATGTAGTCTTTTACTTGTAAACTCGACCGGATCCATTTTGCTCTTCATCAACTGAATTCCTGCCTGAACGATCTGCTCTGCTCCAGATTGACGTGGATTCAGATCGGCAAGTAGCAAACATAGAACAGACGCGTATTTTAGAGAACGGCAACGCTTCTGGGACGTATCAGAAATGCACCACAGCACACCGGGTGGAACCGCTCTGACCGACCAGAGGTGGTGTGATCAGCAGCGAAGGTGCAGCGCAGCCGCACCACGGTGCTTCCACATTCAGCAGAACCACGGGGTTAGCCTGTATAACCGTCGCTGCTCCCAACGAGCTCAGTGGTACGTTCCTGCTGGTTTTGGCAGTTTTTATTTTATTTGTTATACATATTCTGTTGTTTTTATGCAGAAATATACACACATTTAGTACATTTCTAAATCACCCTACCGTTTCACATTTCCTTTGATCTTAGTATGCTTTATTTAAAGGTAGAGTGGATTATTTTTCCCAAATGCCCAAGTCCCTTTTTTGAGTAACTGCACTTTTGACTGTCTTACATGTGTAGAGCAAAAAATTGACTGTGAAGTTAAATTGTCAATTCTTGCCAAGTATTATTGAATGTAGTGTTGGTATGCTACACATTCCTATTGAGAACAATACAAAAACAATGGATTTTTTTTTTTTTAAGGCCCCATTTTATTTCTGATAACAACAACAACACATCTGAACTAGGGCTGTACCGTTTTGCCAATATTCAAATTTGTGATAAATTTCAACCATAATTTTAATTGCTATTTCATTTTTACTTTTCTCTCCATTAACCACAAGCAACAAAAATAGCTTATTGATAAAGATGTTTGTAAACGAGGACTATTCAAAACAAGAAATGTAACTGCTTTTATTAATCAGAATATTATTATCTAAGAGAATAGCTTGTTGAGTCATCCTCAATCCTTGTTAAACATATAGTGCAAAGTGCAACCAACAACAATGCTATGGTGAGATTACTGAAAGTTTCTGGTAAAAACAGTATGATTATATAAGGTCTAAAACAAATAATACATTTAGATTATCTCATTGCTACAACTCTCTTCTCTTCCATTTGGAGGCAAGCCCACTTTAAACATGTTACAGACACCTAAAGAACGTGTCTTGTCCATTAATTGTTACATGGCCAATAATTGCAGACCTCTGCGATTTGAAAATTGCGTTTTTAAAAATTGCGATTATATTGCAAATGCGATTAATTGTGCAGCCCTACTCTAAACCCCAACTTATTGGTTATTTTAAAACTTCATTTTAAATGCAACAAACCTTGACCTTAAAAACTCTTCTGCTGGTTTCTTCATGAAGGATATTGTTTACTAAACCCAAAAACAGTGCAACGAAGAACATCCTGTTGGTGCATTTACAGTCCTGATGCATTTAATCAATGAGAAGGGGGGGGGGGGGGGGGGTGAGGAGGTTGAGTATTTGATCTACTGATCTCTGGTCAGAGCCAATGAAAGGTAAACTGGCAAGCCTTATCGAAGTTATTAAAGATTAATAAGGCTTAGCAAATATAAAAATCTAAGACAGTCACATATTGTATCAATATTCCTTAGTTTGCTGAAAGTGTACCCACTCAGGTAACACTTCAAAGGTGGTAAATTTTAAAAAAAATCTGATAAAATATTTCACATCACCAACAAACAACATACAATAGTGTATATCAGTGAATATATTACTCACAAATACATACATTTACAATCCACCTGCTGGCATTAGAATAGTTAATTTATTTAGAATTCTTTACAGTGCTCAAATGAGTAAATGGGCCCCGAAGCTTTAACCAGACCGCCACACTGCACTAAAACCTTAAGATGATTAGTGATATTCTTAAAACCGAGCCCACAGATAATGTGTTTAAAGAAGCAATACGGCTTTTCTGAGCTTTGAGTTCAAAGTCTTAGAAGCATGGGGTCAGAATGCCAATGGGCTAAACAAAGAGTAGCCAAAATGGGCTTTGGGGGATTTGAAACCCAGGCCCCTGGACCCCTTTGATCAAAACAGAGCAACAGCCATAGACATGGAACGTATCAAGTGCCTTAGACTGTGCTGCTCCCAAAGAATAGGGAGGTTGCCGTGGGAAATTAAACTGTACGTTTGACAAAAACATCAACATAAGCTTACACTACAGCAGGAACATGACTGAAAACTTCATCATACTGCAAGAATGTTTTAAAACTGCATAGTCAGCTGCCCAAGTGCATGTTCTCAGACATAGCTGGTTTTTATTTAGCCGAAAGAATATAACGTAAATTTCACGTTTTTTAAGATCATTTTTGTAATCCAAATCTAACCTACACAAAGAGGTTGAAAATGTGGCGTGATTTGCCTGGTACAACAATAACAACTTTTCCAGACAATTTACAGTACATTTTAGTGGACATCTCAATGGAGACCTTTCCCTCTTTTGGTGGAAACATAAATTGTCTCAGGGGGAGGTGAGGTGCATGGCAACAAGGACCTGACGAAATGACCAACGAGTGAAACCTCTCATTGTTTAATAGTTTGTGTCATAAATCAAATCCCTAAAGATACGGTCTCATAATTAAAGAATAACTATGCTAATTTCTAATGATGTTACCCAAAAATATCAGGATGACTAGATAGTTCAAGTTTACTTCTTTAATGTTTTATTTTCTATCTACATTTTATTCCTACTTGCTTTTATTCCGTTTTATTTTGCTATATTTTAATCATGTAAAGCACTTTGCATTGTCTTTGTACTGAATTATGCTATATAAATAAATTTGCCTTGCCTTATACCCATGTGCTTGACGAAACAAACAAGAACAGAAATGAATAAACCCGAACTTGAACGGCACAAAGCAATCAACCTGCTGTGTTCAGTGATTACTAGCTAAGTGCTAATGGGCCCGCAACAAACGCAAAACAACAACCTAGGAAACACATGGGTAAATATATTCTTCATTGTGTTAGGTTTCATTGAAGAAATACGATCCTGATTGGAAAACAGCTGAAGTCACTCCATTGACCAGTGCAAAGTCATTTTAACCACAATCAATCAAATGAATCAATACCTAAAAAGTATGAGTTTAAGTGTCATACCTCTGGGCTCCTCTCCGACAACTGATTGGTGCCGACTGATGATTACACTGAGAATTTATTCACCCTAAAGGGCCTCTGAAAACGGATCCATTCTTGTTGTGGTTAGATGTTGATTAGACTGCATTTCCAATCTATGTTAAAAGTATTCAAAAGCTGTAAGGTGTGGAATGAAGTGTCACACCCATTGAAGCTCAGACAATTCTCACCCTACACTTTGCAGTACACAACATTTCAATACGCGAAACGGATTTTAACAAGTAATACTCTTATATTGTACAGATAAATTAATCTTAGCTGTCCTTTCTTCCTATAGGTTAAGAGTGGAGTAAAACAAGTTATCAGTTTGCGGCTTGTTACGGCCTCCCACAGCACCATTATCGAACCCATCTTTCTAACTGCGGTTTTCAAGAATTTCAGCTCTTAGTGTTAATGTGTTCTCTAAGCTATGCTCATGTTCACTCTGATGGCATCGCAGACCGTACAGATACAGCTGGAGATCAACATAAATGTGTAAAACTAAAAAAAAAACACTAATTTAGGACAGATACTAAAACCAGGTGTACAAGTCAGTCATAGAGATTTGAATGCAAATCTGACCCTAGTCCACAAATTCGCAGGAATAACTTACATTTTAACAAAAACTAAGCCCGCCAACCTCAGCTTTAGTCCATTCTTTAGTAAGAATGGTGATGTCATTCTCTTCATATGTTTAAAAAAAAATTAGAAAAAGCTGGAGTTTGACTGTTCCTTCTCTTACAAATAAGATAAATATGGCTTTCTGGAAAGATTTATTTATTTTTTGCTTCAAAAAGCATAGACAATAATATTATGGAAACTAAAGGAGGACTATCAATAGCCGTCTTTCCATCCAATTCTCATGCGAACTGAGTGAACTTTTAAAATATCGCAAACAAGAAAATGTGCATTAGACATGTTTCCATTTACAGGTTTGTACCGAATTAACGTGGAGACACACAGTGCAACCTCGTCATACGTTGACGTTGGCTGTAATAAACAGGAAGTAGATATTGCTAACTAGCACGAACCACAGATCAGTAATGGAGCGAGGCTTTAATGAATGTGCCAAGTAATGGATGAGACTTAGAAAAGCTCAAGTCTCTTCGTCAGTGCAAACATACCTGTTGTTGCTTCAAGTCATGTTTTCGAGCGTTGCGGAAATATCGAAGAAGAGCGTTCACTACATTTAGAACTGATTCGACCAATGTGTTTCCATCTCATCTTTACCAAATTTAGCGTTTTTCAAAAAAGTAAAAAAACCCACCTCAAGCGACGGTAAAAACTTTTGCGAAATTTAGTGAGTTAATTAGAATTTTGCCGTTTCCATCAACCCCTTCTAATGCAATACTTTAAAATGCACATTAAAAAACGTTGATGGAAACACACCAAATCACTCTTATTAACCCAACATTGTTTTTTGTTGTTTTTTTTAAATAGTGTCCTGTCTGGCAATGTGGCAATAAGAATTGTTGTCTTAATGCCAAAAAGAGCCCAACAGATTTTACTTTCACAAGTGGAGTTGTACGGCTTTCGCCATAGTGCTCCGCTTGATTTATGTATGTGAATAGTTTTATTATAATTCATACAGGGAGTTTCTCTCAAATAACTAATGTCAATGTTTGGTTAATTCATTATTAGTATTATTTCCTACATATAAATTAGTTTAAACTTTGCTAAGAATGTTATAAGGCTGGTGTATAAGTTGTGAAATTACAGAAATAGGAGGGAGATGTAGTTTAACTGTTGCTCATGTGCATGCTATGGATCTGGGTACTTTGCCAAGTGTTCGTCAGAATGACAACCGTGGGGAACTCTGTGGTAGCTGGATTTGTAAATATTGCTCTGTAGCACCGTCTAGAGGGTAAAAGCCTAAACAGTTAGACCGCAGGATGTGTGGGGTTTGCTGAGATGTTAGCTGCCCATTTAATTTTCTAACCCTAGACCTGCACAAGTCTGGGATGGAGCAATGGCCCTGATGATTCTCTCTGCAGACTTCATTATTGTAGTTTGGACAGTTTAGAAGATGACCAGCAGCTCCTGTGGAAGGTTGAACTTGAAGAAAAGTAACCCCAGAGCATGATGCTGCCCCCACCATGTTTCATATAGTGCACAATGTTCGTCTGGTGACAATGTTGTTTTTTGTGCTAAACATACCTTCTGGAATAGTTGTGCCAAACTTCCAAGTTTGGTTTTATCTGACCTTACCTCAAATTCCTTCCGCTAGGTTTTGGGAGATTTCAAGTTTTCTCCCTCCAAAGCTTTTGGCATGCAACCCTTCTCCTTGACGTAGATATACAGTAATGGACAATGCCAGCTCCAGCTGAAAAGCATGGAATGCAAAAGCGGAAATGTAAGCAGAATACAAGTAGGACAGCTAAACTTTATTCCAAGTTATTCAGATGCAATTGATGGTATAGGTGTGAATTCAAAAGTAATACATTTTGCAAAAGTGCAGGTTTTAAATCAGTGAGCAGCTTTTTATTAATTGTATACTTTTTCAATATGTGTAAATAAAGAGATGGCATTTTGAATTAAAGTTATTGTACAGCAAAAACATTATATTTGCTCATCCCCACATGCCATTTCTGTTAAACTAGAGACATTTGAGCCAAAGAACTAACTTGACACTTTTTTTTGTTGTTGTTTTTTTTTTTTTTTTTTTTTTGCTGACAAAGATGTGTCAACCTGTCAGCAGAACATATCTTTTTTTTGTTATACACATAATGAAAGGAACCTCATTCAATTATTTTGTCTATTACCACCGGCAGATGCTTGCTGATGACACAACGGGTCGGGATGTGCAAAATATAATGGGCATCTTGTTTTAATTGTTGAGATTTTTCTCTCCCTTTTTTTTCTTAAGGTGACAGAGCCATTACTCCAAAGTCACCACTTATCGGCACCATCGCCGAGGATTAATGGTTTCACTTCTGCTGGTAAGAAATGTTCAAGTTGTCCTGATTATCAGTGCAAGAAAAAGAATAATGGCTATTTGTCATTGTGTTAAGCAGTGGGAGACTAATCTAACAAAACACTCAGTTAGGAACACCATTAACCCTTGCGAGTGAAACTGAGCAGGAGGCACGTGGAGCTCAACGCAGCACCGAAGCCTAAATCGGGGAAGTTGTGTCAATTTGATTGAGCCCTCCAAAATTCATAGGAAGTTGTTTAATTGTGACTGAAGCAAACACTTCCTAAAATGAAGGAAGTATGGAGCAATAAGAATGAAGGTCATGCTATGTGTTGTGGTATTCCGCATAATCCCAGCCATAAATTATAGTGATAAACTAAAAATATATACAATTCCCAATCAAAGTAAAAACCAACAAATATACATGTAAAAAAATAGAAAAATAAAAATCACAAAATGTTTTCATTTATTTTCCATCACATTAAGAAGGAATACAATTGTTGTCATGGATAAAAATGACATTAAAAGAGAAGTTGGACATCATGATGGAAAATTAGTCTTAAAATTGTGATTTAGATTGGGATTTATGGTTTGTTTGTAAAGCGAACAATTACCACCACCAGTAGCTGACACACTACCCATTTAACACATTTGTCTTGTGAAGGATTTTTTTTTTTTTTTTTTCCCCCAGCAGCATAGTCCCTGAAGCTTTTGTACTGGTGGCGCACGTTTGTTCCTGCTCCAGTAATCGCCTACATTATTTTCCTTGTCTGTCACCTTTATAGTATCTATTAGCCACTCTCTACTATCTGTTTGCGGGACATTTTCTCTTCCCTTTTCCCCATGAATGTTTTATATATTGGAGGGAGAATGATTGTTCTTTTGCAATGAGGCCGGTGCGTGGCCTCAGTAAGACAAATTGCTCCAGAACGCCTAAATGGCAGTCAATGATAACTCATTGTAAGGAGAGTAAGTGACTTCCAATGGAGTGGATAGGGGGGACAGAGAATAATGGCAGAGCACAGGTGAAAAATAGATGTTTGGCTCAGTGTAATTACTCCATTAGGGGGCTCTCTGTTAATCTACCCATGCTGCGGCGAGTGTTTTTACACCGGCGAGAAGGTGAGGGGCCAAAAAATGACTGCTACTGGACGGAGAGAGAAGCCCCTCTACCTGCACAGTCACAACACGGGCTATGGAGTGTTTACTAACAGACAAATGTACTGCTGGTTTGCGCTACTCCACCTACAAATTGGTACAAGCGCGGATGTCCTAATGAAGTTTATCATTGAGCCGGCGGGAATTATCAGCAGGATGGTCTCGTGCTTTCCCCGTACTCTAGCGTTCTCTGTCTCAATTGTGTGTTGGAGGGCGGGCCCAGTTTGAAGCCTGCTAAATATGGAAATCTGGGTTAGGGAAAAAAAAAAAAAAAAAAAAAAAAAAAAACAACCAACCCGCTGCAAATCAACACCCCCGTGCTGCTGGTTTCCAGACCAATATGATGCAAAATCTTTTGGGCCATTTGGTGTCTACTGCTTCCGCCTGTGGCTATATAGACAAAAGAAGCCTGAAAAAAAATGGTCCAATATGGTCTTAAGAGTTTACTCTGACCACACAAGCTGTTTTCTTAAGTGAACTTTTGAAACACTGCTATGAGCAGTGCCCACAGCACTGTCGGCGAGGCTCACGCTGACCTCCCGTTCACCTTTATACTATTTCCCATCTGTTTAGGTTCCACCCAAGAAACCATCCCAGTTGGCTGTAGGCCCACTTTGCATTGGGCTTCCATGGTGAAACCAAGAACAAAACCTTGTAGAAAAAAAAGAATGACCCTCTGTTTGGCCCACTTTAGAGAAATTTCCCCAGTGCGTCTCTGCATCCTGTTTTAACGTGAAGATTAGAAATTAATGTTGAATTCTCAGAACCTGACAAGCCTATTTGGACTTTTTTTTTTTTTTTTTTTTTTTTTTTATTGTGTGTGTGTGTGTGAGTGTGTGAGAGACAGTCAAACGTGGCAATTCCAACTGATTTTCAGACCAGCAAGCAGACTCAGTTAACAGTGAAGCTTTTGTTCTAAACAGAGACTGCTATTGGTCCAATGGCTTGATCGTTGGTTTCAATGCTACAACCTCAAAAACAAGCTTTTATTTGTCACTGTGGGTTGCATTTTTCAGAACTCGCATTGAGAACATAAAGTTTTTCTTCCTGTAACTGTTAGAGCCAAGGCTTATCGTTAAACCTTTTGACCAAGGACCTAGAGATCCATAGTGCCCTTTTTAAAATCAGCCAAGAAATCTTTTTTTTTTTTTTTTTTTTTTTTTTAAACAATCATTAGAAGAATAGGTGAGCACATAGCCTGTTCCAGAGTTCATTTCTAATCTTCACATTGAAAAAGGATGCAGTCATAATGCCTGTTTGAGTCGATGCAGAAGGTTCTTTTATAGCTGTTTCTAAAGGTAAAAACAGTACCAAAGGTGACCTTTTGGCGCAATAAATGGTCTATTGCAATTCAATTAAAAAGGGCAAATAATTTGTCAACGTTTTTTTTTCTTCCTTTGTTGAACATTTAATAGTAAAATCTAAAAAGGAATTTTGAAATTAAAATTATTATTATTACTATTATTGGTCAAACAGGACTGCACAGGTTTCAATGCATATCAAGGGAACACGACTTGCAAAGAAAAATGTAAAGGACCAAAGAAAGAGTGGAGAACCATGCACAGTCCTACCTGTGCAGATGAGACTGTACTGTGAATGGGGCCGCACAATGTTGGAAAAAACACACACTATAGCATAATGTTGGTAAATGTTGCAATGATGAGGTGACTTGTGATGAATAAATACAACATAACGTGAATGTCTTTATGCTTTGAGTTCATTCCAAACAGAGACTCCAAATAATGCTATCCTGTCCAGCCACTGGAAAGAAAAAGATACATTCTTGCATCTGGCCACATGTCGTTTTGGCAAAAAAACAGCTTACTTGTAGCTTCTTAACGACTTTACCAGAAAGAAAACAAAAACTCAATCCACTCCTAAAATTATTTCTGCTGTATTAAACAACTCCCATCAAATTTATCATTGGACCAGACAGCCAGAATGTAGGGTACCTGTTAAACCGGCTAATATTTACTGAAGTCTTCGCAGTTTATTGCAGTATCCATGATTTTTGTTTTGTTTTGTTTTTTTGCAATAGCATTTCTATATGTTTTGCTGCACTAAGTAATCCCCTCATCGTATATCCACACACAAGGAGTTCAGAACAATTTACACATTTCCATACATGTCTAAACTTGTAAGCCTACATGGGAATATGCATCCATCCAATTTCTCCAACTGTTTATCCTTGCAGGGCTTTACAAATCATTCATATTATACTGAAAACAACTTGAAACCTGTAATGTATGTTATAAATTCAATGGGAGGGCGCTTAACAAACCTTTTATATTTTTATTATTTTTGTCCTTATGTCCAGGTACCCTCTATGTGTTTATAGACGGATCTTGTGCCCAAACATAGCTTTAAATCCAGCAACACCCCTGTATTTTGACCATACACGAGTATGTTTCTCTTCTATTTCAGGTCAACTCAGTTGTTTTCGAGACAACTCTAAATATATATATATTTGGATTCCAACTCAAGCAAATAAACTAGCAGTAAAGGTCGGGCCTAATTAAAGCAAATTAAACATTCTTGGATTTCTCTGCTACAACTGAGGGACCTACTGATTTCCACCTACTGAGGACAATAATAAACACGCACGGAGGCAGAGGAAACAATACAAAGAGTCCAGGTTGACAAACGCTCCTTGCTTTGAAAAGCCACAGGTTGTATTAAAAAAAAAGGGGGGGGGGGGGGACTTCCATAGTAACGCCAGCAAGTAAAGAGGCCGCCATTATCGCTCGGTGATGAAAACGAGCACGGTGACCCGATTAAGGCGGAAATTTCTGGGTCACGGTCTTGTTTTTCACTGCTTAATTCGTCCATCGATAGTGACACGGACCGTGGCTCACACCTACCTGTAATATTATCCTCCTGAAAGTCTTGGTTCAGACAGGGGCCTTGTCACTGTAACCCTACACGGAGAGCGGGAGGCAGCCTGCAGGCAGCGGTGTTTGGGAGGCAGGCTGGCAGTCTGGCTGGCTCTCCGGAGGAAGTGGTGGGCTACAGAGCCACCCAGTGGATACTTTGGTATTTTCTTCTGGTGAAACGCTGGAACCCCCTCTGGGCATCAATGACATTTTCACACACTTACCCAAGTTTTCACAGCATAGATAGATAGATAGATAGATAGATAGATAGATAGATAGATAGATAGATAGATAGATAGATAATTAACACATTTACTTTGATCATCCACACTTTGCACCATATATGTATGTATATATATATATATATATATATATATATATATATATATATATATATATATATATATATATATATATATATATAGATAGATAGATAGATAATTAACACATTTACTTTGATCATCCACACTTTGCACCATATATATATGTATATATATATATATATATGTATATATATATATATATATATATATATAGATAGATAGATAGATAGATTTACATAGGAACTTTTTAAATAAAATATGAAAAGTCCCCTTTCCTCTGATATCACTAAATAAATTCCAATGTGACCAATTTTGCTCAAACGTCACCCAAGTAGTATCCTGTGTAGCTAGATAGCTTTTTTTTTTTATTTTTTTTTTCATTGAACAATCCAAGCCTAAGAATGCATCAGGAAAGCCTGAAACCGGTTAGCCTAATTTAGTGGCCTTTGGAGTCCATCAACAAACAAGTTCATAGTGTCTGTGGTCTCGGCTTTTCAGGGCTCCCTGCACATCGCTCATACTCCCCTTCATCTCATGCTAATTTAGTACTAAAAAAAAAAAGGGAAAGCTATCTAGCTTTAAAGGCATGGCAGTCGGTTTAGGGGGGGAAAAAAAAGGCTGTGCTCAGTGTTTGAAGTCATAAATGTGACAGAGGACTTCAAGAGAAAAGACCCAAGACTGGCAGTCTAAAGATGAGTGAGAGGCGGATGGGGAACATGTTTTCTTTTTTTTTCTCCCCCGTCTATCCGGAGGGATATTTTGTGGCCAAGCTTGATTATTAGAGATGAAGGACAGGCTGAGAGGATGCGGGATTGTTAAAGTCCTGAATCCTCTCACCAAAGCCCTCCTTCCTTAGATTCTTCTGCACTCCATTTCTGTGGCGATATCCGCCTCGCAATCTTCTTTTTTTTCCCCCCAGCCGAAACAAATTAGTTTTTTTTTATTATTATTATTATTATTTTGAAATAATATGGGAAACCTTCAATATAATTGCAATGCTCTTGTATCAAGTGTTTGCAAATATTTACATTCCTCCCCTCAATAATAATCGCTACATTGTACATGTAGATAACACTTCAATTTGCTGTGTGGCTGCGGATTCAAAACCTCTGTTCCTCTTTCTGTGAGAGTCTGTGCTTCATTTGATGCCCTGTCCATTATTGCCAGCATATTTGAAAAGTGCTAAGCCTTGAAACGAGTCCCACATTATTTCAGGCCGGACTGAATATTTCGCGGCAGGAGGCAGAAAATGAGACCTTCCCTCAAGAGACTGCCTGCAGTGCATTCTACTTGGTGAAGCAAACGGAAGATCTCATACTGTGCACAACACACTTGAACAATTATATATTTATCTGGCGCATTTGTGAGAGATTTTCTTTTTTGTTTGTTTGTGGGTGTTTGGAAAAAAATACAAATAAAGGGGAAAATGCAAAATTTGAGAAGAAGAAAAAAAACTACTAGTATAAAAGTTTCTTGAAATCTGTACTTGGAGCTGTTTACTGCTCACAAAATATCCTCTAGAAAGTGTGGCTCCCTTTGAGCTCTGGAGCTACAGTCGTAGGAGAAACTGCAGCAGGCTGAGAAACAGGAAGCTAACCACATTGATTCTTGAATCATTTTCTTGAAATGAGATCCCGCTCTGGTGAGATTAGTTTGGTCTCTGGTAGATGATTTTATAAAAGTGTAACATAGTATCCTCAGGACAGTTGTCTTGTAACAAAGCTTTATTTAGACTGATATAGGAGACCTTCTCAAACAACAGCATAGCTTTGTAGGAACCACAAACCTCAACACATTGTATGAGGATGCTATGTGCCGGACCAACACAAAGTGGTTCTGTTGGTCCGGCACATAAATTAGTGAAGTGAGTGGAAAGTGATGCATAAAGTAGTACAAATTGTGACGCCAGCTATGTTTACATGCACTACATTTATCCATCAGATTTAAACATATTGAGATTAAAAAACAAAAAGGACAGTGTTGTACCATTTATATGGGCTCGCGATCAATTAATCAGATCATAATGTGCATTTATATGCATCTGGCTTTATTCAGAATAGAATCACTCTGTCATGTGCAGTTATCAAATTTCCCAAAAACAAAACCGCAGAAGACCTTCTGTCTATGCTGAACAACAAAAAATAGCAAACAAAGCAATGCTGTGCAAGTTTGTTTGTCTTCCGAGCACCCAGGCTGGAATTGCATAAGGTTCTAATTACGGTTGAAATGTTACTGAATAAATCATAATTTTGAGCTCTTTTAATGTTTTGAACAGAAAGGTTGTATCGGGAGCCCCAACGGTTTTGCTTCCCGACGTATTTCCACCAATCAACAACGCAGAAATACACCACATTCGCACTCGTGCACTCGGATCAGTTTGCCACATTCAGAATAACTTGATTCTGACAAGCGTTTACATACAAGTTGATCCAATTATCATTCAGCATAAACCACCCCTCTCATATGGAATACAATTTCATTCCAACTGAGCTTAATACGATCACAATATTCTGACTGGCTTGTTTACAAGACGCATTTTATTCCGATCAGCCCTTTGTTACGATTACTTTTGTCCCTGTGGACGTAGCTACTTATGTATAACACATTTTTTCGGATATCCCTAAAAATAATACTGTGAAAGTAATTTCCTTTAGAAGCCATCGCACTGATAAATAGATTCCAACCTGTGTAGTTTTTGTTTTTTTTCAGCATAACACTAACTTTTCATTGAAGGCCTTTGAGGTTTGTTAGACAAACATTAGTGCACAAAGTGTATGGCAAAAACCTACTAAGACATGGATGTTCACCTGAGCTCACTTGCCTGGCAATGAGAGCATTAACCCGACAACAAGCCAAGAGGCTAATGTTAGCTTTGTTGCAGAGATCCTCAGCTGATTTGGGAGAATCTGTCGACAGTGCGACTGATTTCCAATCAACTATGAAATTTGGCCTTGAAGGAAGAGTGGCGAGAAGAAAGCCATTTTTGAAACATAGTCACGAGAAGTCCCATTTGCAGTTTGACTCAACTCACACTTGATAGAAAGTTGCTCTGGACAGATAAGATCAAGATGTTTCGGCCAACCTTCAGCCAAAAGCAATCCCCACCTCAAAGCATGGTGTTGGGAGTGTCATGCTGTGGGGATATCCATCATGGGATGTCCCTTCCAATTCTGAAAGAATACTTCTTAGACACGGCAAAAAAAATAAATAAATAAATAAATAAACTAGGCTGTGGCCAAAAGCAGTTTTTGATAAGGGTCCATATGGACAATTACCCAGGGTGACATTAGAAAGGGTTGACATTGCTCATAAGTATCAGATACACCAACATATGTCTGTCAGATGTGCCCTGAGCAAGTTTTCTAGTATTTCTATTTAATAGAAGACCTGCTTGCTGCTGAGAATAGTAAGGGCAGCCTAGAGGCTTTATGTGGGATGGGACCCAGTGGAAAATAACCTTAAACATACAGCCTGAGCTACAATGAAATGGTTTAGATCAAAACACTTTAATGCGTTGGAAAGGACCAGTCGAAGTTTGGGCTGAGAATGTATGCCAGTCTCATTTCTCAGACTTTTATTTGTAAAACTTTTGGAGGCACTGCATTGTTTACTTTCTGTTTCACATCCATGTCCTACTTTGTATTGGTCTGTCACATAAAATCAGCAAAATACACTGAAGCTTGTGGTTGTAGTTTGTCAACATGTGAAAAAACTCAAGTGGTGTGGATACTGGTTCAAGGCACTGTGTGTTGATTTATTTTACTTACCCACTCACCTAACTGCTCCTATTTATTATCAAAGCCGAAGTCATTGCTGCATTTGTTTTCAATTTAGCAAGAATAAAAAATAAAAAAAACATATAATCTAATATACAAAATTATAATACAACTGTTTTATCTCAGTAGAATACTGTTTGAGAATATATTTTACTTGCTTTACGTTAGATAAAACATGAATGGCCACCTTTTGGAGTTTATAGCTGATGTCTAAAGAGCAATTTAGTTGTATGTTTACAATTTTGATCCAACAACAAAAGCCAGCTTAGATCGGAATGTATAAGAAAGTGAGGCAACAATGCTTTGCCTAATCACTAAAACTTCAGCTGGAAGCGACCTTTGGGATGGATCCATATCTCTGTTCCTGGAAGAATTCATTTGGATGGCAAGCGGTTGTGTCCTTTGTGTTTTGTGAAGATATTGAGTGTTTTGAAGCGTTAACCCTGACACTGCGCCTTTGGGGTGAGAAGGCAAAGGAAGCATGTCACACAACAGGATGGGACTTGGATCTTTGCCTGTCCTTCTCTGACCCCTGACCGTTATTGGTTTTAAGGGTTGCTGCAACCTCGGCTCCTTAGGCATCGTGTCTGCTTCGATTATATCATCGCTATTTGTAGAAGTAGCAGCATCACGTCTCTAATAACTGCCTTCTTGAATAACAATATTCCAATGAGCAGACTAAAAAGTGTGTTTTTTTCGGAGTCATAAACTCTATATGCAGAGAAATAAAATAGTTTAATGAATCTGGTTAAAGTACAGTTTCTGTCTTCCCTTTATGGGCTTTTTGTTTAGTCGGCTTTTCTGTCTTCAAAAGGCTTGGGCATCCATTAGGTGTTTGATACCATGGAAATGACCTTTGTTAATGAATCTTTGAATGTCGGTTGACAATGTTTTTTGTCTGATCTCTCTATGTTATATGCCTCCAGTAGCTCCACTGACACACTCCACTGAGGCCACACATAAAACAGTATGCCATCTGCACCTGGAGCATGGCTATCAGCTCTGTTCTCCCTTTCCCCAACAGCCCCCCCACACTGCTTTCACTTGAGCTTTTTTCCTGCCTCTGTCTAGCCTGACCCTGCTCTTCCTATTCCAGGCTACAGAAGCCAAACCGAAGGCAGCTTTCAAGGGGGACTGTCTGCTCAAATCAAGTCACAGGCCTTTTTAGAAGCGGTTCAGAGATCATAGCAAGTAGAAGTCAGGGAAGAGAATGACCCCTCTCCTCCAGGCTTGATCGGATCTTGGCCCAGTCAAACCCAGCAGGGCTCAGTCTCTGGACAGTTCGGTCTCTGCAGGCTTTGACTCTGTGATGGCGCGAATGAAAGAGGGCAGCGAGAGAGAGCAGCAGTTCTGATGTGTCAGGCTCAATGTCCTGGCATACTTGCAGAGCAAAGTGGGCAAAGCAAAGGACACAGCCAGCAGGCACAGGTCCAGAATAAGACCCCTATATTGTGTGACATATCATCTAATGACTGTCCTTTTGTTTTAGGTCTTTCCATCAGGGATAAGTTGGGGCCAGCGATAAAGGTCACAAGACAAATAAACAAAGCCAGCCCTTTAAAGGATGAAAATTAACACAACATTTAATGAATAAAGAAAGTGGTAATTGAAATACCCGTCTTCGATCTATCTCTTGTTTGTGGATTTTAGCATCCGTTAATATTTGACCAATCTGTTATGTTAGCTTCTCTTTATTTGTATTCCATGCAATGTTATATAATTACTAATATGCTAACACCTGATAAGACATAACACCATCAAGTAAAGTGATTTACATTGACCATCTCTTTATCTTTGGACCTGCCATTGAATAGCATGTACAATATTTGAATTAGTTTTTTTGTTTTTTCAAATTGGGCAGCAAAAAGAACAATCGCAAATACAACGAAGCTATGAAGACAGTCCTCCAAGCAGTTTTTTTTTTATCTATTTGGGTGAATAAAGTTACACAATCTTTATGGGCACAGTCTTCTTGTTCCTACACTGCTCAATGCCATTAAGTCAGATAACGCCAACCTTCCTACATGTGGTGAGTTTTCAATTCTGTGCAACTATAACGTTCCTTTATGTGGTAGAATATCAGACAGGTCAAGCAAGTTTCCACACCCTTTCTGCTCTCAGCTATCCATCTCAACAGAAAAAAACGCATTAAGTTAATGTGTTTTAAGCATCTGGTGGAGTGTGAGCGTCTCCAAAACTGCAGCTCTAGTTGGGTGACGGCGTTCTGCATTTTCAGTGTCCGTCAAAAGTGATCTGAGGAAAAAGACATTGGTAAACCGCAGATATAATCTATTTTTTTTTATGCACGTAGAAAGCAAAGACTGGCCCTGTGGTCCAGTCCAACAGACAAACTGCTTAAGCTCTAATTGCTAAAGAAGTTAATGGTTGTTCTAAGAGAAAGCCGTCAAAATGCAATGTGCATACATTATATTGTAAATGGGACTACAACCTTTTACGGCAGGACAATGCACCCCTCCACAAATCATACATTTCTGAGGAATGACTTTAGGACTCCATCAACAATTTTGAGGTGTTGATTTGGCCACCAAATCCCCCAGATTTTAATGAAATCAGGCAATTGTGAGATGTTATGCAAGCCATTCTTATCCACAGGGGACCTGCTGCTAACATCTCAGTGTTAGCAGTAGTGTTAGCAACCATAACTCAGTGGGCCGTGGTTGTTTAGCCAGTAAAAGGGGGACTATTTTCGAGGCATGTGGCCATGTTTTAATGCCTGACTGGTGTCTATCAGACGTGAGAAAACTTTTGAGTTCTTCTCACTGTAAACATTTCTACATACAAGGATGGAGAGCCAGCTGTGCCTCGTTGACATAAAGGATTATTCACAGTGTGATTCTCCTCATCTTGACTTAGTCTTGCCTTGCTCACACCTCCACGGATCTCAGCACTCATTAAGATTATGCATTTACCGAAAATCCACCAGCTCTTTGCATAACGGCATACATAGTGCGCTTTAAGTGCTTGGCGAGGATAAGAGTGAATTCCAAACACCATGTGTCTTGCTTCGAAGCTGACCTTCCACAAAAAGACTAGTGATCTCATTCTTCGCTTGAGTTGAAAGCTGCTGATTCTCTGTGTTACAGTGCTGCTGTCATAAAAAAAAGCCATGCATGGCCTGTATATCACTGCAGGCTACCTCTGCAGACTCTTTGTATCTTCTCGCTGGATTCCAAGGGCATCGAAAATGGCTTGAATTATAAAGCTTTCATGTGGAAATCTGGTTTAATTTTCTGGATCTTAGAGGAGTAATTTACCAACAGGGAATATAATGCAGCTGAAAGCTTTAAATAGGTTGGCCCCTTTAAAAGTTCATGGTGATCAGTGCAATCTGACCTCATTGTTTAAAAACGGCAAATGTCACAAACTTATCAGGCGCAGTGAGAGCCTGATGATCAACTTATTACTCCACACTGTTTCAACCACTGTCATATATTTCACTTGCAGGCAATGTATAACTTTAAGAATAGCATTTGAGTTTATAGAGGCTTATTTCTGTAATTCCATTCAAGGGAAACCTAAATATGATACAGATTCCTCAGAGCCAGAGGGAAATATTTCAAGTGTCTATATACGTTAATTTTAATGATCATAGAATAAAGTTTTTAAAAGTAAAATAATTATTTTGATTAATATATTATTAATACATTTATTTTTATTAATTTTATTTATTTATTTATTTTTTTATTCAGAATTCTCCTCCAACTGAAAGTTATGTTTAAGTACTATATAGCAGGTGCACTGAATATTATGTTATGGCTTGTTTTGCAGTCGCATGTCACAGTGGAGTAGAGGCAATCAACTTTTGTCTCTGCTGAGGTGTTCATGAAGCCCAGATTGCTTTAACTGTGGCCTTCAGTTCTTCTTTTTTGGGTCAGCGATCATCTATGTTGCTTATTCACTTTTATATATCGCATGTATTTTCCTTCCACTCAGTTTTTCAGTAATACCATTCAATATAGCGCCATCTGAACAGCTAGCTTTTCTAGCAACCCTGTGAGGCTTACCCTCCTTCTGGAAGACGACATAACTTTCTGTGGGACAACTGTCAAATCAGCAGTCATATCCATATCACAGACAGAATTGCAGGATTCAAAATAGTTTTTCATTGTGGCATGTTGTGTGGGTCATGATAAGGAACAAAGGATCGTGGGAAAGGCTTAATGATGATGTTTATCAATAACACTTATGGGAAATGGAATACGAGGAGAACAGAGCATGAAACAAGGGGCAGAATCACAAGCAGTAAAACATGGTGAATGGCAGGAAGTAATGGAAAGTCCAATGTGAGTCCAGCAGAGATCAATGACCAACAGCAAATTTAAATACTGAGGGGAGTGTGGAGAATGACATTTGAATCCAGTGTCATAATCCAAGGATAATGAAGAGCAGCTGTGGGATAAGTTAAGCAGCTAAGGAGACTAATTACCCCAGAGTGCTCTACACTAAGACATGAGGAAACACTTAACCAAGAGGAAACTTCAAATAATGACCAAAGGGAATGAACTTAAATACAAATAAAACAAAACACAAGAAATTAGCAAGAAGGTGAACCTACCTAACATCATAAACAGGGAAACAATGAAAACAGAGACAAAACAATTTAAAACCCAAAAACTTAAGGATCATAGTATATTTATTGTACAAGACATACTGAGAAATTCACATTTTTGAGGAACTGAATTTGGTTTCTCATTAACTGTAAGCCACAATCATCAAAGATATTTAATGAAATCAATCTATGAGTTCACATTTTTTTAAAATCAAATTACAGGAATACATTAACTTTTTAAGTATATAACATGATAATACAACCAGATGCACCTATTGATATAACTTTAGCTCAGACAAGCCAATCAATTTTAAACAGAAGTTATATCCATCCACAGTGTTTTCCAATTGCAAAGTAGTGTAAAAGTCACTATAATGAGTCTTGAGTTTTGGTTTCACTTCTGGCAGCTAGGCAGCATTACTTCTAAGAGCAGAAAGAATATGCAGCACTGAACACAAAGATGAGTTACTGTTTCTGAACATATTAAATTTGCTTTGTGGATTTCAGACTCCACAGTGAAAGCCTCAGCATTAAGGACTTTATGAAGACCTCCTCAAGTACCCATCGTCATACTGCTACCATTTCATCCACGGCTTTATGTGACTGAAAGCATTTATTACACTGACACCCAACAGTTACATTGATACTGTGCCTGTCAGTCTTAAGCTGTCCTACGCGACTCAGGGTTATGAAGGTTAATATCAGCTTGTGCTCAAAATTCAAATGATGACAGGATGGGTTCATTGATGAATGACTGATAGTTGACCCCATATTTCACTTGTCATTGTGGCCACTAAAGCTTCCTCGGACAAGGTTTGTCAGAAGAGGTTTGCAGCTCAGCCCTCAGTTGTCTTCATCCTGTTTCACTGTCTCCATAGCTGGCCACTTCCTTATTCTGACTCATCGTAAAATCAGATCAAGAGAAGAAACGCTTCACACATAAAGACATTAAATTAAATACGTTCAACAATTTGAAGGTCAAACTTAAGTTTGCCAGAAAAACAATAGGCAAAGATTTGGACCTCTGATCAGTGTTTCAAATTTAGAACAAATACCAGTTTAAGGCCCTATAAAGGTCAAAAAGATCAAATTCATATCCAATCATAAAGAATGAAATTCAGTCTAATGTTAAGTCATATCAATCCAGGTGTTTTCAATACTACTATCCTGACATATACTCAATCAGCTACACAGATTAATTCAATTCAAATTATAATGCAAAACTGTTAGACTCAGTGGATCACAAATTGATGAAATAATATGCCAGCAAACGGAATCATTGACTTCCTAAAAATCCCTCATTCCAAGCAATCATGTGGTGGCCTGGAAAAGGAACCACACCATTTTTTAACATAGGGAAATCCCAAGCAGAGCCAGGGTCGGTATGAATGGTCATCTCAGCACCAGATATGGATTGAGAGGACAAGAACATGACACAGGAAAGAACATAAACAAATAAATATATAATATATTATTTTACTGAGAAAAGTACCTTCTCTGTGATAGAAAACACCAACTTAATGGGACCATCCTATTCTTTGTGCTACCTAAATATGTACAATATTAATGAATTAATTAACTAAATGAATGTGTGTTATGAATAAATGGTTAGCCTGTTTCACGTTCAATTTTTTTCATGTTCAGATATTCTTTTATATGGACTTTGTGTCCATGTATACCCTGTAGATCATTTTACTTCAAACCAGAGTCTAGATATGAAATATTCAATGCGGAGCTGGAAGTGACATAAATACTTGGCCATGGCCAAAGGAGAAGCACTCTTTCATATTAAATAATCAAACCATTTACTGATTTTATTTTTTTTCCCCCAAAACAAAAGTTTTGGGGAAAACAAAGCAACTTTTGTTTTGTTACGTGAAAATATCCTATATACGAATAAAATCCCAACCAGATATAACAATATTTGGCTGTTTTGAACTATACATAGATCAAAAAAGCAAAACGTGTATATAACAAATATATATTTGCTTGAAGCATTACAGTGAAAAAGTTACTTTTCACCTTTTGCGCTTCGTCTGTCTCTTCTCTTCAATTGTAATTTGTTACACATATGCATTTCTGAATCATTATATATATATATATATATATATATATATATATATATATATATATATATATATATATATATATATATATATATATATATATATATGAGATGTTAAATTGCTTGGTTTTGTGATATATCTTAATGTTGACAAGCAAGCTTGTTCAGAAAGAAATAAAGACTTCAGGACTCCTAAAAGACTTCAAGCAAAAGAGTTCAGCTGTATGATGTCTTTTCCCTTAGTAATGACCTATAGAGAGAGACACTTTTAGTCTACAATGAGTGTATTACCTCCAAGCTGTCACAAATTGTTTCGAGACAATGACCTCACTATGGCCTATGATATGCCACTGCTTTGTGCGATTCTTGATGTCCATATCTAGCTGTTGAAGGATGCTCTTTCAGGAATTCTGCCCCAAGGACATGTTGGTGAAACCTTTTTAGTAATGAGGGCAACATCAGTCAGAAGTGCTTCAAGTCATGGCCCAGCTTGGCATAAACTGCATCCACTGTAGTTCAGAAGTTGGGGGGTTAAAGGGGAAATGGCCAAAACACATGCTTTAAAATGTAAGAGGTCAGTTCGTTCAGCCGTGATCCAATACCGAAATGTATACCGTGGCTCTAAAAATATATATGCACCCCTGTAAAATTGCTTGGTTTTGTGATGTAAAAAAGTTAGACTTAAATAAATCACCTCAAAACTTATGTCATATATATAATACCACAGGTATATCCTGTACAAATCAAATAAAAAAAACAGAACAATTTATTACAGAAATAATATAAAATCTGAAGAGTTGGAGTAACTTGATCATCTGTAAACCAGTTGTTCTTTTTTACCCTTACTAATTTAATCTAGTTAAATTATTCAGAATAAATGTTTTGTTAGTTGTGGAAAAAGTTTTGCAGTTATGCATCATAGTGTAATTTTATCAGGGGTGTGTACACATTTGAGAGCGACTGCAATTTGGCTGTGTTTATAAAAGAAAAAAACAATTATTATGGCTTCAAAGCGTACGATGACACTCACAAGAGCCATTTTGCTTCCAGTTTAATTCAGTCATTCATGTTATCTGCTCTTGCTTCCGATACAAAAGTAACATTTTCTAATGTCCAAAATAGGGGTTTCATGTTTTGCTATTGATCCAGTGTAAAAATAGATATTTTTTCTGAATACTGTAATGATCCTCACCATTTCCCCAGCTTTTATCAGTGCAATTAAATGTATCCATTGCTCATGGTCTTCCGAAAATAGCTCATTCATTTTTAAAGTTTCATTCCTTTCGCAGTGTTTCCCTTTTCCGGCTCTTGGACCTATCGGAGCGGGCGGGATGCTCCGGTTAGTTCCCCTCCCTGCCGACACTAGGCTAATGGGCATCCAGCCATTAACCACCATTACCGGGCAGGGCCATTTCATGGTCAAAGAGCATTCTAGTGTTAGCTCTCTCTCTAGGGAAACAAAATCAGTCAAGTGAATTGCAATCCTGTTCAGCTACATATGCTATATTTTACATCTACCTCCTTTAAAAATCTTTCTTAAATATCTCCCTCAGTTGTTTTGAAACCCATTTGGCTCCCAGTAAGTCATGATTGCGATCAATAACATGCGTTCGCATAGTGAACTGTACAAATTGTCAAAACTGTGTGTATATCCTGTTCTGCCTTAGTTAATGGTAAGAACATCTTTTTTCCTAAGGTTTCTCAAGTGTTGCAATATTAAGCTGTGTTGAATTATTTTAGTTTTTGAACCATCAAAAATTAAAGCATGAGGAGATGTCTTTTCATTTCTCAGGATGGGACTTTATTTAGATTCAACGCAAAGATTATTGAATTTGGAGTTCATGGGAAGACTCAACTAACAGCTAATTACCAATAAAATATAAAATCAAGTTTGTTATTAATCTAATTACTAATCGCTAATTAAGCAGCAGTAACACAAACAACCATCTAACAAAGATAAAAACTAATTAATCCAACCACTGAATTTTAAACAAAATACAAACATTACAAATATTCCCTAAACTGATTAAAACATGAATATAATAACAAGTCAGTTAATCTCTCAGAAATCAAAAGAAAGATATTTCATGGCCAAGACTCAGTGGAACATGAAAATGCAACTAATTAGGTCAGAGTCTCTCTTGGCTAGAGAGGTAGTCAGGTTTCTGCTCCAAAAACGGTTCAATCTACCAAAGGTCTGTCTGTCACAGGCAAGGGGCTGGTTCTACCGCAGATTGTTGCATAGTCAAAAAGTTCCGATCTTTGTTTGTAGTAAATTACAAACACCAAGGTTGAAATATGCCATGGATTAATCTGACAAAGAACCCATGATGTGTCTATAGGAAAAAAAGGTAACACAATTTTGCAGAGACATTATATAGATACAGAAAAAGTAGCATAACAAGATTTGCTAGCAAAATCTCAAAGGTTACTCTTTGGCAACTGAAACAATTGGTTTTAGTTGCCGGATAAAGTTTCTGAGGAGTACCTCTGTGCGAAGCATCATCAGGAGAGACTGAACCGCCAGTCAGATACAGCCAGTGAGCCATGTAAGCGTTAATATCTGTTAGACAGCTTATGAAAAATAGATTCTAGTAATATTTCTAAAACGTGTTTTTAGACACCACAGAGACTCGCCATTCTAAAAATGTCAACTGTCCACTGCCTTGATATGCTAAAATCCTATTACTAAGCTTATGTTCAAGCAAAATGTCATCACCAACATTAATTAAAGCATTTTTCAGTCACAGTTTTGAGGAACCTTAAGAGGAGAGCCTGGACTCTAGAGCCATGGTTCTATAAGGACATTTGGACAAGCCCTGGAGAAAAGTTAAAGTAGTTTAGGTTTTTAGGTTTAGGTTTAGGTTCACATCCAGTGGCGGCAGGCCTCGTTACAACAGATGATACTGTAATAAAATAAATACCTAGACTCTACAGAGAATGTCAATTATGCAGTATTGAGCAATTATGCAATATCCTGTTAGCTTGAAGTGGAAAACTCATCATAATTAACAGAAGTAAAGGCTTAGAGTCATAGGTCTTTGTGCAATTAATCTATATTTTGGGTTTTGCTTAGTGACTTTAGTTACTGAAATAAATTCATTTTTTTCAATAATATTCTGATATATTGACTATGACTGTTTATCCCAGATTATTTTTTTTTTTTTACAACCCTTTGCTCCTTCCTTGGTGCAAGACAGGTGATTTTCCGTCCTCTCATTCTAAGTCTAATATCCTCCTCTGTTATATTGACTAATTACATTAATCTCCCTGAAAACATTCATGAACCTTTCCCTGTTCAATACAAAGTCAAAACGGAGAATCAGGGCCTAATTAGTTGCTTTTACAACTGAGCAGTAACAGATTAACTTATTGTCCTCTGTGAGAGAAGACCCGGTACATTTCAGCTTTTCTAAGGAACTAGACTGTAGTTCTTTTATTTTGTAGTCATTCTGTTGTGGATTTGTTATTTGTTTGGGGTTATTGTCCTTTTGTGTTAAATAATTTCTGCCTTACTTCAGCTGTTCAACAGAAGGCTCCTTGGTAGACTCAAGAAAAGTTTGGTAAACAGAATAGTTCATGTGAGATAGTGTCCGCAGGACGCCTAGACTCTATGGCTGTCAAAACAAGCCCGAATCTTTGCCCTGCTGCCTTCATGCTTTACAGATTTGACAGTCGTTTGCTTTATTTGGTTTGGCCTAAATTTATCAATGTGGATTACTTCCAGACCTCAACACTTTGCTGTTTTATGCCTAGTGTATGTTGTTCCAGAGGCATTGTTGTTGTTGTTTTTTTGGGATGCAGCTTTGCAACCTTAAGCCACTCTACTTACTTTTAGAGTTTTCTTTCTGGCAACCCTCCCACATATGCCAGACCAGTTCAGACATTTTCTTGATATTTTCAATTCAATTCAATTCAATTCAATTCAATTTTATTTATATAGCGCCAAATCATGAAACATGTCATCTCAAGGCACTTTACAAAGTCAAGTTCAATCATATTATACAGATTGGGTCAGATTATACAGATTGGTCAAAAATGTCCTATATAAGGAAACCAGTTGATTGCATCAAAGTCCCGACAAGCATTTTGTTTGCTAAATGAAGCCTTTTTGCTTTTTTTTATTCCAATGTATTTTATTACACTTAGGCAGACTTTCTTATGATTCATTTATTCAGGTGATATGGCACTGTGTTTGAGTTATGCTTTTAGTTCCTGAAAGCAGTAGGGGGTACCAAGTTTTGGAACACACCGCTGCCTTGTTTATCTTTGGTTAAATTAATAAGGACAGGGAGTATGGTTCTGAGATTGTACTTACCAAGTTTTAGGAATGAGACCAGTTTATATTTTTATGCGGGGAAAATTAATTAAAACACCTTCAACAGGATATGTGCTTAGATTTTACCACCATGGATCTTTTGTACATTTTATTGGCCTAAAATGTTCTGATAAAATTGTCAGGAAAGATATTAAAGCATTTTCCATATTTAACAAAGAACTGAATTTGTGTGTTTTGTTTTTCTTGATCGAGAAATGCTAATGGATCCAACCAGACAGTTCTGCAGACTGTGGATGGTTACAGTTATAAAATACCAAAAAAGACCCATTATTGGTTCCACCCATTTGTGATAAAATTATGTTCTTAGCTGATAGTTGGATTTGATTTTTTTTAGCAAAAAACAAACAAAAAATATATATTTTTTGGATTGTTTTAAGTCAGTCAGAAACATCTTAGGTCACAAAGAGCCCCTAAAGCAAATATAGCGCCTCTGCAAAGAGTGTTGTGCTTTTGGCAAAGCTTACAGTGTGGCTCAGGTTATCCTAACCTTTCTCTGTGGTTATGCTGCGGGAGGACTTAATGACCACTTTCCCGCATTGCTACATTCTCCTACTACTCTCCAATGTAGCATTTTTTGCTATTTCAAATTTAATCTTTGTTTTTTCTTTTCACAGTAGCCACATCTGTTCAGTTCAATTCAATTTTATTTATATAGCGTCAATTCACAATGCATATAATCTCAAGGCACTTTACAAAGTCAAATTCAATCAAATCATATAGACAAATTGGTCAAAAGTTTTTTATCTAAGGAAACCCAGCAAATCTTGCATCAAGTCTTGACAAGCAGCATTCATTACTCCTCACTCAGGAGAGTGAGAAAAATAGATCTTGATGTCCTCCAGCAGCCTAAGCCTATAGCAGCATAACTACAGAGACAGCTCAGGATAGCCTAAGCCACTTTAACAACAAGCTTTATCAAAAAGGAAAGTTTTAAGCCAAGTTCTTAAAAGTAGACAGGGTGTCTGCCTGACAAACTAAAATGGGACTTGGTTCCACAGGAATACCTAAATTATCTGCCTCCCATTCTACTTTTAGAGACTCTAGGAATCACCAATACACCTGTAGTCTGAGAGCAAAGTGCTCTGTTAGGAACATCTGACCTAGTGTTCTGTTTAGCTGCAACACTTCCTGGAGGGGGGCATCATGCTTCTGTGCTCATTTTGTGTGTATGTCCTGTATTCTCAAACCCCCAGTTGGTCATGGTAGATGGCTGTGCACAGTGATCCTAGCTCTACTGGAGTTTTTTTTTCAATGTCACTACATGCATGCTTGGTATGTGGAACTTCTGCAAAATCCAAGCAACTGTCCACTGTGGATACATGCACATTCAGGAGTGAAAGCTGCAAGTCAATGACTCGATGCAATCTGCTGGGTTTCCTTGGATTGAAAACTTTTGAGCAATCTGTATGCATAATTAAATAGTAAATAGTAGACTTTGTAAAGTGCCTTGAGATGATGTGTGGCAAACTCGCACTCTGTGAACTGAACTTGTTCAACTGGAACTTGAGTGAACACAGACAGGTTAAACGGTGCATTACACCCATAAAGTAAACAATCAGGTTAGCGTTTGTCCAGATCTAAATCTTTCTCAAAGCATGCCTCATTTAAAAGAAAATGTGCAACATCAGATTGTTTCCCATAAACAGGAGCATTTTGAAAACATCCTCCTTAACATCAAGATAAACATCACTCTGATGTAGGTGGTACTCATCATTACATCACATAAAAAAGGAGGGGGCAATGGGGTTTAAGATTTTCCTCAACTTTTTAATCAGTACTTTTGATCTGTAGTCTATGTTTCAGGATCATACAGGCAATAACTTTATGTTCCCCTGCTTGGTTGGGTCACAATTGGTCTAAAATCAAATGTATTTTAAGCCTTCTTATTGAAAATGCAAAACATTTTAAGAGATTATTTGAAAATATTTGGAACATGTTAACACATGTCAGTGTCACCAAATTGCCGTAAGTCTCATTTAAAAAAAAAAAAACTGCCATCCTGTTTAAAAATACAGCAGCTCCAAGTAGGTTTCAGATATCTATTTATTCAAACAATTCCCCTTAGTAAACATCTGTAACACATCATTAACAGAGACATCAACACTGATATATATAAAGGCGGTTCAAAAAGTTTGTTTTAAAGTGTTACAGCCGAAAAACAAGCAGGCACCAAACACAAGTATGAAGTGGGAAGAAAAAAAAAATTATTTATTTATGAACAAATTATGATATGTAGTCATCTGGAGCAGGGGAGGATATGATGCAGCTGTTAGCAGCAGATTCCGGTTAAAAGAGCTGTGCAGGGACTGTAGCAGCCATCTGGCTGTTAACACTGTGTGAGGATCTAAAGTATAAATATCATGTGTTAACCTTACCTCATGTACTGACAAAATGAGGCTTTTATCCACATTTTGGGTAGACACAAACACCCGAAACGGGGTCAGTAGGTTTATCCAAACAGTTGGCGCTAAACAAAAAGAAAAAATATAAAATGTGCAGAAGCCTTATATAAAAACTGAATCCCGCACGCTTTGAAGAAAATCTGCTGATTGACGTAAGCAGAAGACAGCAACAGAACTGTGTGGTTTTAAGTTTTAAAGTCGGAGACACCACCCACTGTCATTTAGCACACCAGCTCAATAGTCCAACGAGCACTGACAGTCGCCACAGCTGCATATTTTACGCTACCTGAAGCCCAATAATTAGAGATTCCTTCTGAGCAATAAAGAAAAAAAAAAACAACAAAAAACAAAACAAACAGGATGTGCACCTCGTGACTTGTATGAGCAACTGTGCGTATAAACACTCCCTGTACGTTTATTCGCCGGATTTCCCTGCTAACTTTGGCTGCCCAGAAAGAGATGAATTTGTGCGAGCTTTTTGTATTAATTTCTGTCAGTGCTGCACTTGTCAGCGTGAAGTTGACAAGAGGAGCCATATTCGTGTTGTGCAGTAGGAATCCAAACATGCTGGTTCTGCCTCATGCTGCTGGTGGATGACACTCGGAGAGAGATCATTCTTGCTCAGTAGGCAGTTTCCTCTCAGTTGAACTAGCCAGCTGTTTGTTTCTCAAAACTTGACTGTTTGACATATGTTGCATCCATGCTCTAGAAAATCACCACAATAACAAACGAGTTGTCTCCAATCTGAATCTGCCCCTGAGATAGTGTTTTTTTTTCTAATGAGTAATATGGATTTTAAAAGGATGGGGGATAAATGATTTATTTCACGTGTTCTGGAAGCACTTCATTTTGTTTTAAGTTTTAATTTAATTCTGGAAGAGATGCAATAAAGGGGCTTCTATGCCAAAGTAAAAGGCTGCAAGCGAAAGGTACTTCGTCAAATCAGCACTTCTCAGGCCAAACCTTTTCGTCACCAGAGATGGAAAACCTGGCCCACTGTGGTGACTGAATGTTAGCATTTAGTGGCTGTGAGTGATTAATACGTGTGTCCCACACACAGAGTCATGGGATAAAAAGAGAATTTTAGCTGTAAAGTAAGAAGGAGTTGAGACAAAAGCTGAGAATAGGAGGCAGTGGATAGCAGGATGGATTCCTCTCAGAGTCTGTGGTATTTATTCCTTCACCCCAAATCAGAGGGAGAGTGCTCCAACCTAATGAGCTTGTTGCAAGGAATATTGTGAGTGCTGCTGAGATGCTGTGAGGACACACTGTGTTTGAGCTGGGTGCATAATTGCTGTATTCCTGCGGTGGTTTTCTTCAGTCACATTTAAAGCAGACCTTTAGGATTTGCTTGTCTGCCTGGGCCGCCTGTATGTGGAGATCATTGTCCTCTACTTGAATCTCAAACCACCATTGCAACACTCTCAAGGGATTTGTGTTAGAATTTCAAAAGACTGGGTTCCATACTAATATATCAGACATTACAACAGTTTAGCTGTGGATGAAAGAAAATGTGGTGCAGTCACCAATGAATAATTCTTTCCTAAGACTCTTTCCCCTGAGCAGGATGGGGTGGAAGCTGGCTCGAAAGCAGGGGACACCTACTTTTGTAATAATGTGTCTTCAAAATAAAAGTAATTGCACTGGGATTTATTTAGAGTTACTTTATCTAACTAAAAAGGGCTCAGTGTAAGTGCACACCACACTTTTCAGATTTCTAATTGTAAAATAGTTTGAAAACATTGTAACCTTTTCCTTCCGCTGCAGACCTTTGTGGTACATTGTGTTCATCTATCGCATAAAATACAGGGTAATTCAGAGAGATTTGCAATTGTAATGAGACATAATGTCGGGAAGTTAAAGAAGTACAACTTTTTTGCACTAACACTAAGATAAAAAGCTGGGCACAGGCAGCAGGAACATGCAAACGCAACAAATAAAAACCTACACATTTAGATACTTGTTTTTTTTTTTTGCTATGATAGCAATAGCAACATTGTTAACAAGACACAATTAAATGTTAAAGATTTTGACTATGACTTCCATATCACATTCAGAACTTGGTAAACCCTTTACTTCCTTTGTGTAGGTATCTATTTTTCAAATATCCCAATAACAAATAGGTAAATAAATAAAAAGATAAACCTAGTTGATGTCCACAAAACTGAAGAAGGTTACAAGTGCTTGTAGATTGCAGTGTCCACTGGTCTTTACATCATTAAAGGAATGGTGAGGCAAAGTTCTGGATCAAAACACAACATTCACAAAAAGTTGTACATCTCCTGGGCAAATAAATGCAGAAAAAAAAAGCCTTGTTAAGGAGTTGTGCTGCAGGGCAAATACGGTGCTGTGCTGTTGCACCATGCACCACTGAAGTACTCAATCCACATGAAAGAGTCATCCGATGGCATCTTGCCTGTGACCTCCAGAATAAGTCTGTGTTTCAGGATTGCAAAGCAAGGTCTGTCTGTGCCAGAGGTTGGTTTAAAAAATTAAGGCTCTGGACAGGCAGAGTTAAAACTCAGAACTTTTTCCAGTGCTACAAAAGAGCAGACATACTACATGCTAGTTATTGTCGCCCGTCTGGGTCAAAACAGTCTGCCTTGCACAAGTGGCAAAGCAAACATTGCAAACAATGTCAAGGACAGAATGAATTCCAGGGAATGTAAGCGGATGTTGGGTGTGAGGAGATTCAGGATGGAGTCTTGATTCCACAGGTCAATGCATCCTCGAAATTCACTGTGAATGTTGTCAAGGGAAGAAAAAAAATACGCTGTGCCCTAGAGACTGATCGAAAATAGGTCTGAAATTGTAGAGATCTGTTTTCTGGTTGCATATATAGTTTAGCCTTCACTTTTTACCCTAAAATCAGAATGTATGCCCGAAACAACACTTTACATAAATGCAATTTTCTGCAGTAATGAAACACATTGGAAATTTCAGGAAACCAACGGGTCATGAAACTATCACGTACATGATTTTCTTACAATGTCCAAGAACATTTTATGTCTCAGTCATATGTAGCCTGATCACTACAGAATCGGATGAGATTGTTTACACCTTTTACCCCCATATCATTTCTACATATCTGCCTTGTGTTTCAGTGGCAAACCAAGACAAGCTGCTTTAAGTAAATATCACTCAAGCATAGCCTGTTTATGCATTTAACACTGTACATACACAATTTGATGTGGAAAAAAAGTAGCGTGAGTGCTGTAATTTAGAAAGTGCAAATATGCAATGTAGCTGATGCAGCTGCTACTGAAATGCTCCAACCATGACCCCATAGTAATATAATTTAATGTCATGGTGCCCTAAGAAGATGTCCTCTCTGCACTGGTGAAGATTCCTTCACCTCAGCAGGCCCAATTTTTGATGTGAAATCAGTCACACCGCTTTTTGGGCTATTTTCAGTTAAGTTCAACAAATGAATATTTGACCACTTAGGGGCACTCACAGTCAAGTGATTACTCCATATGGAAGAAAAAAAATCAAGATGGTGACATCATTGCAAACATAACTTAATGTGTGCTGATGCAGTAGCATCAGCACACATTAAGCAGCTTTAAGCAGCACACAACATTAAGCAGCACACTTTTAGCAGCTGCATCAATTGTCGCCATCTTGCTTTCTGATAGTACTGCTGGTAGATGGCACATCAACATTTACTGTCTGCTGATCGCGCCTGGTGCAAAACTTATTTTCAAGCTCAACAAGGACTAAGTAAACACTATCAGGATCAACACTTCATGTATTTTTTTTAATTTGAAGGTATATATATGCTTTTTTTTATAGTCAGGGGATGTGACCAGGCTCTTTAAGGCTACATGTTTTAGGACTGGGATGAAATGAAGGTTATTTATATGCTCCATGTTTATTAATACTTGCTTGGATAGAACAAGATGGTTAGAGTGGAGCATTTCACTGTCTCAAGGCATAATGCGATTCACGTCATCTATCAGCAGATTGTGCTAAGTTGGCTGTGTCATTGACTGAATATGATTGTTGTCGGTGACTGATGGTTTCCAACAAGCTCTAACCAGTTCCCTCAACAGATGTCCAGACTAAGTGTGTCATCTTTTAAAAGACTTAAAAACTCAGACCGGTCTTTATCTCGGTGGTCGACATGATAAAACGCCACCTTCAGTTTTCAATTTTTGTACATGTGTGAAGGCCATAAAGCAGGCTAAGCCATTAACCACGGTGCTCATTCAACATCTGTACGAGGTTCATCTGTGCAGCAGAGATCTATGGCTCGGGCACTCCCTCCGTGCCCCTATGGAAAAAGAGGCCTGCCAGAATGAGAAATGACGGCTAAGGCCCTGATTATTAGGATTAATTGTCTCTTAGTCATGCAGCAGAGCAGGGGTGCCAGGGTAAAGCAAGGTGGAAATAATGAGGGCCAGCCAGCAGTCGTCATGCTTTCTTTGCAAGCACCTTTCACAAAACATTTCCTATAAAGCGCTTCACGCAATCAACGCTATTTAGAGCAGAGATAAGCTTAAGTCATAATAAATGTGAGATCCTTTCAAGTAGATGTGCTTTAAACACTGGTGCTGTGCAACTTGTGAAAACACAGTTCTGAGGTCAGAGGGGTCTTCCAAAGATTCCTTATTTGAGTCTCGTAAACCTGCTTAAGTTTTGCTTTGATTTTCATACGCCAATGACAGAGTCCAGAGGTCTATTCACAAGTTTGAATAAATGTATATTTAAATGTTGTGTTGTAGGGAAAAAAAAAACTACATGTCTACATCAGTCCTTGGTAAAACAAAAAATAAAAACCTGGCAACTGACAGCTTTTAACACATGCATCAGCATTATTAGGCTGCAGTATTTAGAGAATCATAAGAACAGATCCCTAAAGTTGCTGTTCAACATCATAATGAGTCGCAGCAGATTTACTGGAAAGTTACAAATAGATGCCTTTCCAGCAACCCCGCCTCTTAAAAAAAAATGGGGGTGGGGTGGGGGGGTATTGCATCTAAACAGCTGTCACATCCTGGCAGATTCATTCATCATTATTTGATAATAAGTGGGGAATAGCCCCCGAAAACCTCTATTACCTTTATGTGCTCTACAGAAGTATGTCACTGATAACAGATGAGGCAGTATTTAAAGTGGCGTTTCTCTTTTTTTCTACCCTATTTGGCTCAATTAAAAGATTTCAGTAGCAGAGAGGCTACGCGCATGTGTCCTATTAACTGGTCCCGTGGATTAACCTATCTGCTTGCAAGCAAGCATTGCTAATCTGTGCTCAACCAGACCAGCCCCCTTCAATAACTTTCAAAAACTTCCTCAGTGATGATGGAATATCTGTCAGCGGGATGCCATTAATTTCGTACATGATTAAGTGTGCATATGGGACACTTGTCAGGTGGAAGTTTTAAAACTGTCACTCGCTGGAGCACATATCTGAAGAAGAAGTTTGAGTGCAACTTTGTGGACCGTCTGGTCTGCACACAGCCTCACGGATGATTTTTATTAACTAATACTACCTACTGCTGGCAAAAGCATTCCTATCCCCTAAAACGTTTCCCTATTTTATCACATTACAACCAAAAACGTTAACATCTCTTATTGCCGTTTAATTTTACAGAGTAAATCAATCCATCCATCCATCCGTCCATCCATCCATCCATCCGTCCATCCATCCATCCATCCATCCATCCATCCATCCATCCATCCATCCATCCATCCATCCATCCATCCATCCATCCATCCATCCATCCATCCATCCATCCATTTTCGAACACGTCTATCCCTGGGGTCGAGAGGGGTGCTGGTGCCTATCTCCAGCTGTCAATGGGCGAGAGGCGGGGTATTATAAAGAAATACCTCCTCCACTTCGTTGGCGGGCGCCTTGGCCCCCTGGCGCATTGGTTGGCTTCGGGTTTGGGGCGGGTTCCCGGGCGTGCGCCGGCCCACTCCCGGCGGCCTCTTCGCGGGGCCTGGCCCCCCGGGGGGCGGCCGGGGCCCTCGTCGCGGGGGCGGGGCGCCCCTGGGGCCTCTGGCCCTCAGGGCCCATGGCCGGGACCACTTCAGCGGGGCTAGCTGCCGGCGGAGCCCACGGGCTCGTCTCCGCGGCTCTTGAGGGCGTCGGCATTGCGGTGGCTGGGGGATTTCCTCGGGGTCGTCTCTGCTCCTTCCTTGGGGGGGGGGTTGCAGATATCCTGTGTCGGCCCCTCCTGGGAGACCTGCTTTAGGGACCCCTTTGGGAGTCCGGTGTTACGGGTCCCCTGACGCCTGCCTCTGTGCTCGGGGAAGGTGGGTCTTCGGTTCTCCACAATCACTATCAAGCTATTTCTGGATAATCTTCACCTAAACTAGTGCACTTTCACATCTCCCACAGGTGCTGGGCCCCAGGTATTAAGTGTTCACTTATATACAGTAATCCTATAATTTATTTATTTATTTATTTATTTATGTTTTTTCACTTTCTTTTTTCAAATATCACATTACACATGTCAGCTTACATAATAATATATATGATTTAGCAATGGCATCTAGGTGTTATTCGAGTGTATCTGTTGCTTTATGTCTGTTGGTTGTGCTGTTCTTTTTGTGTCTCTTTCCAGGTGATGGAGCAGACAAAGAAGGTTTTATCATTCTCTCCCTTTTATCTCCTCTTTCTTTCACCTCTACTCTTTTTTTTCTTTTCTTTCACTTTTTGTTCTTCCTTTACTCTCCCATTGTCATGTCCATATAATTTGAAATTCTCCTTGCAGGAATCATAATAAAGCTATTTACAAGCATAAATCAAGTGGAGCACTATGGCGAAAGCTGTTTGCTCCACTTGTAAAAGCAAAATCTGTCGAGCTCTATCTGGCATTGAGATATCAATTCCTATTGCCATATTGCTAGACAGGACACTGGGAAAAAAAAAAAAAATAATAAAAAAAATAAAAATAAAAAAAATAAAAAAAAAAAAAAAATAAAGAAAATAGCTTTATTATTTTAGTTATGTGCTATTTTAAAATTCTGAAAAGTGTGGCATACATTTTTTTGTAAGTTGCCTTGGAGAAAGGTAAACCTTCAAGCCAGTCTCAATGTGTTTTGCAGCCTAACCCTCTATGACATAGGTGGGTAAACTTTTTCACTGGTGGGCCAAAATGGGTTCTTAAATTTGACAGAAGAAGCCATTATATTAAATGTTTTGCCTTTAATATGTAGTAAAACCTGAATATGCAAAGCTTATTGTACAATTTCCCAGATGTTTATTCCAAGTTTCAGTAGGAACAGTGCTGTTGGTCTCCCTTTTTTGCCAGCGCATCAAAGTCTGGAGCTAGTTTTGTTGTGGCAATTCTCAGTATAGAGCTCAGGTGTTGGTCCATTAACTTGGATCTGTGATTGGCTTTGTTGAAGTTCATGACGCTGAACGTCTTCTCACACACCTAGGTCGAGCCAAACAGCGGCAGCATCTTCTGTGCCGTCCTCCGCAGGCTTGGAAACGTGGCTTTGTTAAGTGAATCATAAAAGTCATTCACTTTAAGAGACTTAAACTTGTCCTTTAAAATGGAGTCACTGGAGATCAATCAGTTCCAACTGCAGCTTCTGTGGTGCTGTTTCAGGATCTTGTGACAATGGACAGGACACCAGCTGATGCGACTTGTCAATTTCTTCAAAATCAGAGAACCGACAGCAGAATTCTCTGTTTAGATCGCTCAGTAATTTTTTCACGTTTCGGGCAGCCAATGTTTGCAAGGCTAATGTGGGAAAATGAGCAAAAGATTTGCTTGAAATTTGAAGGATCTCACATGCGTGTACATGTTGTGCACAAACTCATCTTTCCCCTATAGCTTTAAGTTCAGCTCATTCATGTGTAAACATATGTCCACTGCAAAAGCAAAGTTATAAAGCCCGTTCTTATCCCTTAGCTCAGGAAATTCGGCGGATTTCCCCATTAACTCCAAAAATGCCCAAATCTCCTCTTTCAGCTCCCACACTCGTTGGAACACTTTGCCCAAACTTAACCAGCGGACACGAGAGTGGTAAAGCAAGTCCCGATGATCGGTTTTCTGCAGAAACGTAATAAACTGACGATGCTGAAGTCCCTTTGCTCGTATGAAGTTCACAAGTTTTACAACTGGATTAATGACATGATTAAGCTGCAATATGGACTTATATGAATGATGCAGTGAAAATGATATCCTGTTCAGGACTTTCCTCTTTCACTTTATCCTGGATCCTTTTCAGCAGTCCAATATTTCTTCCAGTTAAATTTGCCGACCCATCCGTGGTGACGTTGGCAAGTTTACTCCAAGGTAGCTTCATTCTTTCAATGACAGCTGACAACCAGTAATATGAATCTTCTCCGCTCGTTTGTCCTTTCAGGGACAAACGAGCGGACAAGTTAAAAACTTCTCCGTTATCTAAAAACTGTCATTAATCCCCCCGGATAATAACGAGGAGCTGAACAGTGTCTTTTATATCGTAATTTTATTTCAAATGATTCTGCCTTTTCGCTGGCTATATCTTCATCAATCAGTACCACGTGAGTGATAAACAGATTTTTTCAACTTTATTTCAATTCAATTCAATTTTATTTATATAGCGCCAACTCATGAAACATGTCATCTCAAGGCACTTTCCAAAGTCAAATTCAATCAGATTATACAGATTGGATCAGATTATACAGATTGGTCAACATTTTTTTTCCTATTTAAGGAAACCCAGTGGATTGCATCAAGTCTTGACAAGCAATGGGTCTTTGCTCTCCGGACATAAGATACCTGCTGTCTCAAAATTCAAAATTTGCCTTCGGAGAAAGGCTTACTGACCTTTGCTTATTTGACTGCTGGCAAAAAAAACAACTTGCCTTCTTACTTGACTCTTGGATCATAGTTTGTCGATGAAAAAGGTTTTGCTGAGTGTGTAAATTAGCCATCAACCTCTAAGCATTAGCCACCCTTGTTCTTCTTGCCATATTGTAACACTGTAACATTAAAATTACTATTGTATTGCTAACCCAGCATGTTGATGATATGCACTGACTAGAGTCTGCTATAATAAAGCATTTTGTGAGTCCTTTTTATATTGCATATGACTATATTCGACACTCTTTTCTTCCATTCAAAGAATGAATGCAACAATGTTTTGTAGTGTCTTACAGAAGAAAACCAAATTGGCACTTCCTGTAGACAGCAGTAAGCACTGATCATTGGCCTGCTGTCATGGCAAAAAGGGGCTGTTGCAAATACCCAGGCTTTACGGGTATTGTCAGAGTGCAATGCACGAAGTGTGAGAACCACCTGTGCCTCACACCTGAGAGGAACTGCTTCATCAGTTCCCGCAAGCAGTAAGCAAAGACTGCAGCATTAAGGCGCTCAAATTCACAGGAAAAATTCCAAGGAAATATTGAAAAATATATTTTAAATTGTTTTTAAACATTAAATGATTTGCATTGTTAACTGGTAATGCTACTGTGACCTTTTTAGACTATAACCAGAGTTAGTAAATAAAAGTTTTTTACAATAATGAACCAAACTCACTTGCTTTCATTAATTTCCACTATTGTACATTGCTGCCAAAGGGCAAAGTCAACAAAAAAATAGCACCAATATATATATATATATATATATATATATATATATATATATATATATATATATATATATATATATACATTTTATTTTAAAATTCTCTTCATTACTATTTAAGTCTAAAAAACATCCCATAAATGTTTTCTCCCAACTTGCATCATTATGCGTACCATAGAGGTTAACATCAGAGTTATTACATTTAGGTCTGTTGGCCATTTAAGACCCTTGCAAATATTTTGTGTGGCCCCTGCAAATTAAAAATTGTCAACCCAGGAGGCTGATGCAGATTGATATTTTCTTTGTTTTTGTCATGATTCCCAGCTGTTTGTCTATTTTTAGGTTCCTGGGGATTGTGCACTTTGTTCAGTTTTTCACTTCTTTAGTTTTGTTTATCATCTGTAGGTTCGGTTCATTCCTTCTTGTTCCTGTCATTTGTTAGTTTTCTGCTCATTATGATTTAAGTAGTTTATTCTTGTTTCTGTTAGATCCTTATTTCCCTGCCTGCCCGTCTTTAGTTTGGCTAGTGAGTTTATTTAGTCATATTCTGTTTATTTGTTGTGATTTCTGCATTCTTGTTGGGTCCTGTGTTTCCTCCCTGTCTCCTGCCGCCTCATTGCTCTCCCTCTCCTTCAGCTCAATAACTCTCATTTCTGTCACCTGTGCTAATTACTCTCACCTGCCGTCCTCTCCCCTTTTTAACCAGCCAGTCTCTCTCACCGTTTGTCAGATCAACCGTTATGCTACCCCTGTGTCTTGGCAGCTTCTGGTTTTGTTTCCGGTCATCGTCTTACCAACCCTGCCTGTCGATTCTCTTGTTTTGGATTCAGTAAGCTGTCACATACTCAACATGCGACTCCGTTGCTCTTGTCTGGGTTTCAGTCCTGCAACTACTTCATCAAACCTGACAATTGTAGGGTCAGTGTTTTCCAAGCCAAAACATATAAAAATTCACTAAAATTGAAAATGATAGATACAACACAAAGTATCCATCGTGTATGAAACTGGGTTTTCATTTTAATTTCATAATCAATAGGGCGTCAAACATCCTGAGATTTTTACTCAATACCTGGCTCAGGTAAACCTTTTCAATGAATTTGTGTTTTCTGAGAAAGAATGTCATACGTTCTGGACTAAAAAAATACAAAAAAATCAATCTGAAAAATATGGAAATGTAAAGTATGTTAAATTTCATTCCTCCAATCAGAGAATCTTACATATGGGCCAAAAAGTTCAATCATGGTTTCATCTGACCAGAGTACCTTCATCCACATGTTTGCTATGTCCTCAATGGGGATTTTGGCAAACTCCACTCAGGGCATCTTGTTGGCTTTCCTTCAGCAATGACTTTCTTCTCGCTCAACTTCTGCACAGACCAGATTGGTAGACTTCACAGCAAACAGTTTATAGTAATCAATAATAATTGGCCTGCTCACAGATTCTCCCAAATAAGGTTAAGATCTCTGAAGTTCCTCCAGTGTTACTTCTACTGCCTGGCCTGTCGGTCTAGGCGGAGATGTCTTGGCAGGTCTGCAATTGTGCCATACTCTCTGTTTTTGGATGATGAATTGATGAGTGCTTCATGAGATGTTAAAAGCTTGGGATATTGTTTTATAACCTAGCTCTGCTCGAAACTTATCCACAACTTAATCCCCGGCTTGTCGGCTGTGTTCCTTGGTCTTCTTGTTGCTGTTTGCTCAGGTGGACTCTGTTTACTGATCAAGGGATTTCTGAAGGCAGCTGGTTGCACAGGGACTGCGTGGAACTAAACGGGAATGAATACAAACATGCCAGACTTTTTAGGATTTCTAATTATAAAGAAATTTGCAAGTGTATTGAGCTTAGTGTATTTTTTTCACTTTACAAGTATTTGCTGTTTTGTGATTCCCTTTCACGTAATATCCATTAAAATACATAAAGGTGTGCAGATGTAACATGACAGTTTGTGAAAATCTTTAAAGGGTGTGAATTAATTTGGATTTGTATTGTGCATCCGAGAAAGACCTAAACTTTATTAGTTGACATAAGCTGTTGCCTTTTTTTTTTTCTCTACAATTAGTTTTGTTCGTTTTTTTGTTTGAAAGCATGCCTGAAAGTGAAACAGCATGCCCCAAGAGTAAAGTTCATTGTGGAAAAAAAAAAATACCAGTCATTTTTGGAATACCCTTTCAAATCTTACATAGCCTTAGGTAAAAGCATGGAACAACAATGCAGATGTACAGTCCAACACAACAGAGGCGCTCAACATGAACTAATCAGCGTTTTGGGAATATTATGTCTCTTTGACTTTCAAGGCAGTCAGGGGAGAGGAAGAGAGTTTCCAAGTTGTTTGTCATCTAAATAAATCTTCCCTGCAGCACTTTTTTTCCAGACTTCCAATAATAGTGACTGGTTCAAATGCCAAATTATGCTTTGCTCTGACATATTGCCCACACCATGTGGTATGTGTGCTTGTGTATGTCTCCGTGTGTGTGTGTGTGTGCCAGTGTGTGTGTGTACGTGTATGTGTGTCGCATTGATTGGAGACCGTGTGTGTGCCTGCGTGTCCTCCATTTGTGAGCGTTTACTGTGCGTGTTAGTGGAGGTGGCTGGTGGCGATGTACCAACCAGTCACGGACCTGGAGGATTAGATTTACCATTTCAAAGATGCCTATGTTTCTAAAGTTTACACACAAACACACACACACACACACCCATGCATGTGCATGTACATGCGCACGCACGCACCGACACACACAAACGCGCGCGCACACAGACCCACAGACACACTCATACAATCACCCGCCCACACACTGCACTGCTTACCCAGCTTGTCAACGTGCAACGTGGGTTGCGGAGGCTTGTGCGAACAGATGGGAGGAACCAGCATAAAATAAAGTTAAACTAGAACAGAATGACTATGCAAGTGGCGTGGCCGCCCTTTGTTTGCGAGGAAGGTGATCCTCAGCAGCTGGGGATGATGGAACGCATGATTAAAATTACCAGAGGGAATGATTAATATCTCCTTAAAGCACACACTTCCAGCATATCAATCATCTCATTACACTGGAAAAGTTAATTGTGTGAGGGGAGGTTTGGGGGGGGGGGGGGGCCCTGAACCATTAAAAAGTAGCCCTCCCCTCGACATGTTTACTTACACAACAAAACAGACCCAATAACTTCATGTGGCCGGCATCGTGCTTCGAGACTGTCAGGTTCTTCCAGTGAAAGCCGGGCTCTTCTCTGCGGGGAACACTTTATTAAAACAGCTACGGATCAGCTAACAAATGAGTGGACTTCTTTTTGATAGACGTATCTGAGGAGTTACAAAAACTTACGTGCGCTGTACGTTCACACATTCCGTTTATAAACTTAGGGGAAATACCAGGTGAGAAGGATATATATAGTCACATTCCAGATGTCAGTAATGGCAAAATTGTGAACTGTTGAGATGATTAATTGACATAAGGCTAATTAACTTGCAGACTGGATTTTTTGTATGAAAGCCTCAAGTTTTATAGTGTAACACAGCAAAGTGATGCAGCGGTAAGTAGCTGAAGTCTGATGCACTAAACCTTGATTCATAAGTTGAAGGAAGAGGAGACGAACCCGAAGGCATGGGGAGAGGAAGAGAGTTAGGGGTGCCTGTGCCTGAGGTGGCCCAGATTGCCCTTGCCTCGCCTTCCTTTCCCTTAGCTGCCAGTGTGTCCTACTCTTTGCCCTCTCTGCTCCGCTGCTCTCACCCCCCACCCCCCCACAACCCTCTCCCAACCCCTCCCACCTCTCCCTGCGTGCCTACGCTGCCTGAGCCAGCTGCTCCCACTTCATCTTCAGCAGCGTCACCAGGCGGGGTATTAATCATGTTTTTCGAGGGGGACACTCTGCTATTTATCTCTCTGACACTTCCAGCATTCAGAGGCCCATTGCTGGGCACAGCCCATTGAGTAGTAAGATTACACATTACATCGCTCCATTGCTTCTCCCTGCCCTCTCCATTGACTAGCTGTTCAACGGTGGCATCGAGCTTGCACAATCGGACATAATTTATGCCCTACATGTATGAAAACGCTTCCACTTTTCCTTTCCCTTGTATACTTTAGGGTTGCTGTTGTGGCCGGTGTGCGTTTTTTTGCTTTTTTTACTGTTAAAGCAATCCTCTGTCAGTTTTCACTTGCATCTTACGTACAGAGTATCATCGGTATACTTGTATCACTAATGCCTAGAAAATTCCTGTCAACACCTTGTCGTCTTAGAATCACAAACGTCAGCGTACATAATTGGGACTTCTTCTAATAGACCAACAAAAAGTAGCACATAATTGTGGAGGGGAATACAAAGGATCCATGGTTCTCCTAAATGTTTTTTTTTTTTTTTACAAAACAAAAAGAAAAAACAAAAGATTTCATTAGTGGGGTGAGCACCCTTTACCCCTGATACCCTTAAAAACAACTGCCGTTAGGAATCACCTAATTAATAAATGTAATTTGTGTCTTAAACCTAAACTTATTATAAATATAGCTATTTTGTGAAGAGACACCACCATGAAAATCAAGGACAACCCCCAACAAGGGTTTTACAATTGTAATTGTTATTGCATTCAGCAGCTCACTGAGCAGCGTTAAGTCCATCTTTGAAAAATGAATGCGTATGGCAAAGCTGTGCACCTACCAGGATGTGAATTTCCATCAAAACTGGCTGGCCAGGGAGAAGGAGCATGAAATAGAGACACAGACGATAGGCTGCTCTGCTCATAATAGCTCTGGAGGAGCTGCAGAGATCTACAACTCAGGAGAGAGACTCTATTGGCAGGACAGCTATTAGCTGTTGACTCCAAAAAATCTGAAACTCATGAAAGAACGACATTAAGAAAGCCTTTGTTGGAAGAAAAACAAAATGTATTAGGAAGACCTATTTGCTGCTTGTTATAAACCATGTAGAGGACACAGCAAATGTGAAAGGGGATTGATGTCCACATGGTCAGATGAGACAAAGAAAATAAACTTCTGGGCCTAAATGCCAAGCAGACAAGTAAGTGTTTTTTTTTTTTTTCATATGCACATGTGCGGAGTCAAACTCCAGACCAAAATCCAAATAAGTATCTGTGGCATGATTGAAAAATTGCTGCTCCCAGATGCTTTCTATCCCGTCTAACTTGAGCTATTTTGTAAAACAAAAACATTTCCGTTTCTAGACGTGGATAAGTGGTTGTGACAGTTATTCTAAAGACTTACAGCTGTGATGGCAATGAAAGATGGTTTTACTCAGGTGGTGAACAGAGATGCATAACAAACTTTTAATATTTTATTTAATCATTTTCATTCCACCTGATAATTTTGTGCTATTGCACATTTTACTGTTTTTCAGTAAAGAAATTCTTATAATGTGACAAAATCAGAGGGGGAAAAAAAAGGTTAAGGGTTATAAATAACTTGCAAGGCAAATGTCTTCCTTCTACAAATCTTGAATTTAATTTGGCAGAAAAAATTACTCTAGCCTAAATTTTGCCTAAATAGATCACGTCTCACTCTGGGAAGCATTTTGAGTATATGCATCAAGTTATTCAGAGGTACAAAAAAGTGCCGACAGATATTAAGCTATTTAATTTTGCTGTTCATGTTTATTTAATACTTTTTTTATATAAAAATAAACAAAATATCTCTACAGTAAAGTTCTTTGAATCTGCTTTAAACTTTACTTTCTCAGTTTGATTCCATATTACAGTACTTTGACATCAATTCCAGGAAAGCTCCTAGCATAGACTCCACTCTGACTGCATGAATGAATGCACCATTACTCTGCCCATATTTGGTCCAGTTTCAGTTTGTTAAATGTACAAGAATCCTCCCCGATAAAGTAATCTACCACCTCTCTCCGCTGGAAGTTTCAAAAACAACTGAATTAAGGGGAAGATGAAAAAGGTGTCTTGGAGAAACAGGAAGCAGTTACGCTGGCTGATGGCTAGTATAATGGGCTGATGGGAACGCTGAATGAATGAGCGATTCTCCGGGGATCCCCCTCTGCGTTCGGCTGGAGTTCTGAATCGAGAGTGTCAACTGACTCCTCCTCTGCTGAAAATGGAGGGTGAAAAGTGCGTTGAAATCCTGCCAAACAGTAAATCAAATATGTGCTCCAAAAAGGAAGTGAACATTTTTCGAACAAAAGAGTTAAGTACACCCTCAACCTACACTCTGTAGTTCTGCTCTGTCTGTCTGTGCATTTTGTGTGTATTTTGCAAGCACATTGATAGGGGCATCAGGAAGCAGAAGAGCCTCATGTTTAGTCATTATCGTTGCTGCAAATGAGTCTGAAGATGAAAAGATGCGGCTCTGAGCTTTGTTACTCCTTTACCCTTGATGCTTTCCTGCACATAAGTTAAGAGATGAGCCGGAAGGGTTTCAAACTGCTTTTTCCCTGCTTTTTAACCTTAATGCCATCATTTTGAAGTATATAGAAAACTAAGAATTAAACTTAGTACTACCCTAATCAGCTCAAACAGAGCACAGATCAGCATAACAGTATAACTGTTAACACAAATGCATCAAGGCATTTGTTACTGCCTGGCCTCTTAAGAAGGATACAGAAATCGCAGAAACCAACTCAGGCTGCTCAAATGTAAAAATCCACACAGAAAAGCAGGGAGTTTTATTTGGAGTGACCGCTCGGCTGCTGTGGCATGAAATGTTGTGCTTGGATGCCACCTGTTCCTGTATGAACATTATTCATTAATATTTATGTCAAGCCTTTTTTTTTGATCGGCACTCGCCACTCTATGCATTCATGCTTTCAATTTTAAGAGACTGTCTAATTTGACTGTCTAATTTGGCACACCATGTTGTTTTTGAAGAATATGTTTTTAAATCCACACAAAGCTCAGATGCTCAGGGAAGCATATAACAGATATTTTGATCTGTGATTTGCCAGTTAATTTATTCCCTTGCCTTGCACAGGTAGCCATACCCCTTAACCCCGTTTGGTGTTGGCCTGGTGCAGGGGTTCCCATATCTTTCATCCTGCAACCCCCAAAATAGTCTAGCGACCCTTTTTGGCTCAGGCTTTGTGTTTTTTTTTTTTATCCACTTTGGATATCCCCATAATCTGTATTAATAGTTGTGTCTGCAAATAATTTACAGTGTTTTTATTGGCAAAGTTTTTAGTTTTTATCCATCTGGATCAATGGTCCCAAACTCCAGCTCTTGAGGGTCGTTATCCTGAAACTTAATCTCAAGTTTTTCAGTCTCCCTCACTAAATCTCAGCTACTCAAAGTCTTAAAGTGCAACTAATGTAAGACCGGAAAGGGAAGCAAGGCCTAAAGGCTAACTTCTACCTATGACGATGCCAGGGTGTTTGTCACAGAGGAGGACTTCTCCATTAGGGGCAGAAACACACACTAAAATGATTAAATATAAACACATTTATTGGGGATGGACAGGGGTGGACAGATTGACGTCGGTCTTTGTGTGAATGGGAGAGGGGAGGGTGTGCGTCTTTGTGTCTTTGTCATGTCTGAGTGCCTGTGTGTGGTTTCTGCTCACCTGGTATTTCACTGTTACCTGCCATGTATTAGTATAAAGTGAGGGTTTTGAAATGTTAACTATCAGTCAGTATGTCACTGCTTCTAAGACTGTTGGCTCCGGCGCAGACGATGGCTCTCAGATGAAAGCCTTGGACTCTCCTCAAAAAACCTTGGAAATGGAGCACGGCATATAGCTCCCAGTGATAACAAGAATTTGGCTTCAAACAGAAAGAACATCAAATACCTGTGTGTGTGTATGTGTGTGTGTGTGTGTCTGTGTGTGTGTGTGTGGCAGTGTCCACTGGGTGTCTGTCTTTCTTTTTTTTGTGCAGGTGGGATTGTGTTAACATGCTTGAATCTGTCTCCGTGTATTTTCCTGTATCTAATTTGAGTCGGTGCGCGTCTGAGCGCCTGTGCGTGTTTTTTTTTTTTTTTTTTTGTAGTGAAACCCTCCCATTTGAGCTCTAATGACAGAGTACGTTGCGTCCCGAGGCTGAAGGATTCGGACATATGTTCACCTATCTTTTGATGAGCAGAAATTGAGACCAGAAGAAAGGGGACAACATTTTGGACCAGGAAGCCACCAAAGGGAGCGAGATGAAAAGGGAGAGTGTAGATGGCTGGCGAAACCCTGTCATGACCGGTAGAGTGGCCCATTCATCTGATCTAATTCGGGGCATTAGTGCCTCATAGGATCAACATTGTCAAGGCTGCAAACAAGAATTGTTACAGACTGCGCTGCTGTGGATTCTTTCATGTACGTCGCAGCATTCTTTTATGCAGCAAATTCGGTAACAGCGTTTGATAGCGGGGGTCATTGCGGTCTCATGAAAGAAAACCGCGGCACTTTTAAGGGAACGTGACACAGAAGTAGCTCTTCATATCGGGGCAACTTTTGTTTTCTGATGTGTTGACAAATCGTCGCGTGTACACGCCGCGACCTTAAGAGACACATGAGTAATAATAAAGTCTTAGCATGATTAATCACCCTATCTCCCGCTGATTCCTGGAGGATTGCTGATATTCTGTCTCCAAATTTTATATTGATTCTGATCGGGACTGTGTGAAGTTGTGGCATGACCTTTCTTTACGATTCCCTTGTTTGGTCCTCTCCCCGCATCTGCGTCTGTCAGCACTGGAAAGGCTCATTAATGCTTTTGCCGGTGCCTTTATTGCGATGTCCCATCTTTGCACCTATATGATTGATTGTGGGTATGGAGTGAAATTGGAAATGTGATTGTTTTGTTAAACATCTGCACGGTGGTTATTACAAAGGTCAAATCGCCTTGGATTCCCCATCTACAACTGCATGATCAGCAACTAGCTCATAAATAGGTTCATTTGGAGGCAGGTTTATATGTTGCCGCTGCCATGGCTAGCATTCATTCATAAACTGCTATTAAAATTGTTATATATATATTTATATAACATCTCAGACTTTTTCACTACCTGGTTAAAATGCCCGGATTTTGTGGAATCTGAGACTGATAAAACATTTCAAAACCTTTTCTATATAGATTTTGGGACATAAACCTGTAAAAAACACAACAACAACAAAAGGTTTATTGTACAGGGGGAAGAAAAAAAAAGTTGCAATAATGAGGCATAAGCTAATAGTTTGTTTTATTTCAGCTATTTCATTTTATTAGGTTAAGAACTGTTATCAGTGAAACTGATGAACTTGGACTAAAGTTCTAACATGACTGATTTTGGATTTCGTTTCGCAGACCTCCACACATCTATCAGGGACTGCTTCATTGGAGATATACTGTATTTCAGAAGGACGGGCCTTCTCAAAAATCCTTGCATATGATTGGATAAACCACTTGTCTGTCATCTTTACTGACACGCTAGTTCGACCACTCGAATTAAAACCAACATTGATACCAAAACCGTCATTTCCACTAACAAAAGCCTTCAAAAACGTTCTCTGGTGTTCTTTTAAATAATTAATATTCAGTAGATTGGAAAACACTGATGAAATAGCTGAACTAGAGTTCAGCTTTATCAGAAGGATTTCGCTGATACTTCCTTACTTGTATCCTTTCCTGAAAGCCACAGTTTACAAATAGGTCACCAAGAAGACAAGTCTCTAATAATTGGACAAAAAAAAACTACCCAAGAAAACATCCAAACCATACAATCTACTCCAACTTTGTTGGGGAAGGTGACACGTCATGTGGAAACTGAAAAGCTTAAAGTTTTGGTCACATTTCCATAAGTTAAATTTAGCATAGAAAATACAATTGAAGGATGGTGGTGGCAGCTTCATGCTGTGGGTTTTTGTTGATGTGGGTGAAGTTATGAATAGTTCAAAATACCATCAGTTTCAGACCAAAGTCTCCAGGTGTTTGCTAGAAAGGTATGCTTGGACGAAGCTTCCCAGTGAGTCCAAGCATACATGGAAAAACAACAAACGAAGGAAATCATGAGAAAAAAACCTTGGATTTGCTCAAAATTCTGAAACAGAGTGAGAATCTGCTTTAACGTTGTGCACCCTAATGCAACCGGGTTATAGCACATTTCCTAGACTTATTTTCCCCTGGTAGTTTATTTTGTTTTATTTAACTTCATTAGTTGCTGATTTGTAGATATTCTAGTTCACATTGTATATGGAGAAAGACATGTATCATGCTCTAATTTTTACATCACAAAAACTTGCCATTTTATTTGAAGTGTGTACACAATGACCACTGTTGTTCGTTTTTTTTTTCTGTATACAGTTAAGCCCAGAATTATTCACACACCTGGCAGATTTGGATTTACATTTATGATCTATAGCCTGTACTAGGGCTGCACAGTATTATGAAAACAAGAAATTGCTAAAACATTTCTTTTTGAGCTTTACCATATCTGCCTCTAAAATCGCTATGAAAGCATGAATATGAAGGTCCACCTAGAATTCAAAGTGTAAATGGAGGGATCCTTTGATGTAACAGCCATGTAGCCATTGCAATATTGATACTATATGTATGATCATGATGCAATATATTGTGCAGCTCTAGTATGTGCACAAGGAAGTGGTAGTTGCTAAATCTCTAAAATGGGACATTATTTTTCAAAAAAGGCATTTTTTTACAGGACACTGCTTTCATTATATATACATGTAGAATAAGCTGAACTAATAAAAGTGAGTACATTTGAAGTATAAATGAGTATTAGTGAAGTTCAGTTTTAATTACTCATTGACAGCATTAAAGGAAAACACACCTTCTTCTTATATTTAATTGGGTTTGAATGTACCTTAATTATGCTGAAATTAAATAGGAAAAAAAGTGTATTTTTTCATCCTTTTTTAACTTTCACTAATTTATTTCATTAGTTATGTCTTCAAATCAAATCAAATCAAGCAAGAGATTATCATAAACAATGTGACAGCCCTCTGATCTCTCATTTCCTCAAAGTAAGTCATTTATTTTCATCATCATCATAGATTTTTAAGCTTCAAAGTATCACAAGTATCTTTTTTTTTGTTTAAAAAAAAAAATAACAAAGCCGTCTTCGCGTGGCCATTCATTTGAACTTCACAGTTAGAACAGGATTCCCAGGCTGACTATGTCAATGCAAAGAGAGGGAAAATCATTGATCCTATAATGCTATCCCAAAGGGTCCACTGGTAGCGTAATATAAAGGGAGTCCTTAAACTCCACAATAATGAGCTATCATTACTCAAATTACACAGAGCACTGATTGGGTTAAAAGTAATGAAGAACACAACATGATCAATCATCATCAAGACCTGATGTTGTCATGTCAGAGCCAGGTTCCTGGGCCGGGAGTGGATGTAGACGGGGCAGAGCTCCATCTAGAGGAGCCAGGCCCGCCCATGTCCTTGGGCCAGTCATCTATCGTCCAACATTAACAACTCAAAAGCAGAAGCACCTTCACTTTGATTTCAAAATACAACATTATGAACATTATTTAATGAGTAAAAATGAGCTTCACACACTAATCCAGAGAACAGATGTTTTTTTTTTCTTTTATCAAAATATAGTCACAAGTGGAAGGTGCGATTATATTGGCATATATTCAAATGCCCATTATCCATTCTCCGACGTCCGAATGCTGACTTTTGTCCGTCTCTTGGCAGTCGTCTCCGCTGCGGATGAAATTTGTAAAGAGCTGAACATAATAGTTGCTTTTCATAATAAGCTCTGTGAGAACTGCCTTGTCAAGCACCCACGTGCTCTATTATCATTCTAATACCCAGGACGGCCTTTTTTTTTTGACTCAGGTGCTGACTGAATAGTTTCTGACAGTGATTGGATTTATGGAAACAAAAGTTACATCCCAGATTGCTTGATTAAGATAATAAGAAAGCCATGTACTGTAAATGGAAATGCAAAAACTCCAGAAAGGACAAAGTTTTTTTCTTTTTTTTTTTTCTGCCAAATCAACATGTTGCAATATTGTTTGCAACAGTAAGAATAGACAGCTTGCTCCATACATTACGGCGCCGTAGGTTTGTGGTATAATGAGCGTATTATTCTCGTCCTCAATGTGCTCTATGTCCGCTCATCTTCTCCCGCTTATTTCCCATTCAACAGTTCAACCGGCCGAACTGCCCTCAATCTGGTGCAGGAGCCACGACGCAAAAAGTTTTATTGCTGATCTAATCCCTGTTTAGATTCCGCGAGCATGAAAGCTCCTAAAGTTGCCCACCATCAATAATGAGGTCTCATTTACACAAATTACTCCGAACGCTGATTAGGTATTATCTAACAGCGAGGGCCACCTCGATCAATCATCATCAGCCAGCGGAGCGTCAATGGACATCGAAAGGTTAACCCAGATCTTGGAGGCCCTGCCAGTGTCAGCAGAATCAGAGTGGGAGGCCTGCGTCCTGTCGATAGAGCAGCCAGACAATTAGGTAATGATTAAAATAACGGCACCTGGGACTCAATAAGAAAATGAGCAATCCTGGCATAATTTGAGAATGATTTGTTTACCAATCCATACACCTGTAGACAAAAGTCACTGAAGTGCAGTGTAGTAAATCTACTGAGTCCTTACTCTGGCACTTCAAACTTTCTGATGTGGTGGCTCTAACATTGTTTGTTCACGCGGCCAGTCCTCCCTATATATTTATAAGTCCCTAAGTATGGAACACATTTCCTGAAAGGAGGAAGCCAAAAAGACAGATTGGAAAAATAAATGAGAGCATTTTAGGAGAAAAACAAGCCGTTTTTGGTCAACAGATTTTATATGGATTTACTCACATTTTTTTCCAATGGACATACGAAACACAAAGAAAACAGCCGTCTTTCCTTTTGATCAACTAATATAGTTACTGATTACATAAGCTAATATCGTTCCCTGGGCTTTTGAAGAGCACAAGCTGTAGGGAGAGATCCTGCAAAACGATAAGTTTGAGGCACCTGCAGTTTTGTTGCCAGATTACATCTATCTGACCTCTCCTTCAGTGTGTATCAAATGCACTGATCTAAACCATGAGATAAATAATGAAACTATTAGCATTCTCTTATCCAATGTAGCCTAATTGTTTTAGTTTTTCTAAAATAAAGGTAGAAAATTATGAAGCTGATCTAAAAAGTAATTTAACAAATATGTTTAACTTTTCCAAATGAAAGTTCCTAACATGAATAAATTATAAAGTATGTTTAAGCGAGTATGTTCTTTTCCCACAAATGTATATTGCATTTCTGTTCATCCACTGTCTATAATTACTATTTTTTTTACTTCAGGCCTATGAATATTTTATGCTGTGTGCATGCATGGTAGTTTATCCTGTTTGTCTATGTACGGCCCTGTGATAGTCTGGCGACATATCTAGAGTGTACTGCACCTCTTGCCCAATGACCGCTTCAGATAAGGCACCACCTACGACCCTGCATGGAAAAGCGGGTATAGAAAATGGATTGATGGATGGAAATGGATGCCAAATTGGCAAAGCCGGTGATGCCAGTGAAGGTAGAATTTACACGGAAAGGTGTAATTAAGTTTATTGAAACATAAAGCTATATAGAACTTGTCTGCAGAAGAACTTTCTTCCTCCATTTCCTCCAAGGATGGAAACAGTGGTCAGATTACCTTCAATCTTTTTATATTCAAGAGAAGGTGATCAATATGTAGCTATACGTTTTAAACAAGCCATTGAAAATGATAACCATGGGAATGATGCACCATCTTAAAGTTTTGCCTTCATATGATTATTTTGAAAGTTGTAAATGACCCGTTTCAGGGTAAGGGTAAAGTGAGAATTGACACTTTCTGTATCTGCACCCAAACAAAAATGCGAAATATTCTATATATGCATCGACCAAGCATTATTTTTACTGGTATACAAATCAATCATCCAAGATCTTCTTCCTTGTGAGCGAGATGGGAAAAGCTGCCTCTTTCCCCCAGCTTATTAAATACATCAAACGTAAAAACCCAGACTTTTTCTTTTGTTGTGTGAACAAAACAAACTGCATGTCCTTTCATGCCTCCCAATTCAAATCAAGTGAAAAAATTGACAGAGACACCTTGTTTTATGGACGGAGAGAATCTTGTCATCTTCTCTTGAATCCTGAACTAGCACCTCTGAAGGAACCCACAAATAAATATTTAGTTTTTCATTCAAGGTCACACAAATTAACCTCTAGATGTAGTTCTTGGAAAGTAAATCACAATCGTTCAAATGAGAGACTTACAAGTCAGTCCTTAAAGAAAACCTTAAATTGGTATCAATCTGATCGGCACATATCTAATTTCTGCCTTTTGATTTCTATTTTATGATCTCAGGCCATTTTAGCTATGTATACTTTCACTGGGCCTGAGATATGACATAGCATTCAAAAAAAAAAATTCTGCCATTCAGTTTTAACCCAGAATACAGATACCTGACACTCCTTTTGTTAATTACACTTAATTAAACTCAAGTGAATGTATAAAAATGTATCTTTGGACTGGAATGCTTCTGACTGATAGTTTATTTGAAGGAAAGTTGTTCCTGACTCACCCAGTTTTCTGGTTTTAATGCAATAAAGCAGACAATATTACTTGTTTTATCATAGATTAATAATTTGTCATATGGACTCAATGTGTGTATTCCCTTTTATAATAATTGGCTCTTGTGTCGGAGCAAGGATGAATAGCTCTGTCAACTCCTCTGCTTCTCATCTTAATATTAAAATAACGTCTCACATTTCTCTTCCTGTGCCACATCGTTCACTTACTTAGTCAGAGCGAGACAACCATGGGAATAATCTGAACATTGGACTGCTAATTTTAGTAGTATTTGCACTGCACTTTCAAAGGAACAGATGGCAATTGAGACTGATTTAGCAAGGGAGAGGTACTTTGATTAGCAGACGAGTAATAAACGCTTGTCATATATAATCATTTTTCAAATGCAGCAGCAGTGGTTTACAGATAGTTTACAGATTATTTGGATTTATCTGTTACAAGCTCTATTTTCAGGAGCAAACATTCTGGGGATGTGCTGGAGATGCTGCTGTGTTTGATATCCAGACAAGTAGGATTTGGCTAGATTAAAGCCCAGGACTCCTAAAACATGCAACCTGTTTTGGCGCTTCTCATTCTGCGCCGTTCTGCAGCTACCTTTGGCCAAACATTTGCTCTTGCGGAGAAACCTTGTTACCCGAGCCAGCTGGTGGTCCTCTCAGTATACATCGAACCCAGAAGGAGCGAGTGCCAGCGCGTGCTGTGTGCATCCGCTAATACAAATGAACTTCTCCGGATAGATCTGACACTTACAGCAGAGAACAAACAGCGCGGCCTCTTTATGTAACGCGTGGCAGCGGGGCACAGCGAAGAAATGATGAGACATGAAGGGCCATTGCCTCTGGATAGAGGTGAGTGCTATCGGGCTTCGAGGATTAACACGCGCCCCCCCGCAGCCAAAGTCACATGCGTTTGCAGCTCTCCACAAAACAAGTAGGGCTGCGAGTATTATTACTGTCACCTTTTAGAGGGGTTTTGGACTGGGAGAGATCATTAAATTAACCGCAGGGCACTGCATTTGTGACCAGAAGTACATAAGCCAGTTGCGGGCGGTGGCCTGCACTCGGGGCTTTTTGTGATGCATGTGCAGCTTTGCCCCAACAGCAAGCAGCATGACACCGAGGTGAGTCTGGCTCTGTAGCAGTGTTAGCCTTTTGATCATTACGGGCTTAACACAGTAGATCTTCATTAATGGGGCTACCTTTTGGCTGAATTTACTTAGTTGACTATTATTTTCCCGTGACCCAGTTCAATACCAGCACTTCAGATCGACTTCGCTGGGAGGTCTTGCCTCGGCGAGGATGGTGAAAGCTAATGAACAAGTGCTTTAAGAGCCACTCGACGGCACAGTAGCTGAGAAAAATCCGATCACAATGATTCTTCCGCCTCCAACAATATTTGAAGAAAGCTGTAAGAAGTATTTTTTTTAATTTATTTACAGTTTGTGACCTGAATTTTTTTTTTTTTTGTGAGATGAGACCAAAATTTACTTTTTTGGCCAACATGCATTATGTCTCACCTGGAGAAAAAAAACCCAAAACATTACAGGGTCCATCCCCTTGAACACTTAATCGTTGTGATGATGCATGGTGGTGGCAGCATCATGCTCTGGGGATGCTTTTCCATAGTACGGACTGGGAAGTCGGTCAGCAATTGATGGGAAGGCAGCTGAAGCTAAATACAGGATAGTCCTGAAAGAAAACCTACAGTATGTGAGACTGTAAAAGACCTGAGACTTGGGTGGCTGCAGAAAAATGACCCTGGTGGCGGCTCTTTGTATTGCAGTGCAACAGCATGACACCGAGTGGGGGCCTGGTTCTCTACCAGTGTTACCTTTTTGATCATCATGGATTTAACAAAGCAAATCTTCCTTTTTGCGCCTGCGTTTTGCTCAGTAAACTGAGTGGACAATTATTTTCCCCGTGAGCCAGTTCAATACCTTGGACCTCGCATCGACTTGCCTGGGAGCTCTCGCCTCTTAGAGGATGGTGAGAGGTAACGAACGAGCGCCTCAAAGAATTTTTCACCCATCACTCTGCAGCCGCTCAATGCCACAGTGATTGACAACACCCTATCAGTGTAACTGTGTGGTGTATTATCATAGTTGTCCTTCCTGTCTAACAGAGGAGGATGTCCCTGTCTTCAGACAATGCTTTTCATGAAGCGGTTCTGCCCGATCATCGTCGATAAATAAATCTGATAATTGTCAGTGCCGACAGCTGTTTGTGACAGCTTTGTTGTCTTGACTCACTGCATCCTGTCATTCTCACAGAGGGAAAAATGAGTTTTATATACTCTGACTGCCATCCGGGGAGCGGAGACATTTGCACATGAATCAATTGTCAGCATCACTGTACCCTGACAACTCAGTGACAGCTCAGATACACCAAGAATGTTGTTGTGCAATTTTTTTTTTTTTCCTTTTTTCCGTCGGATTGGCATCCAAACTTTGTTCAGATTTCTTTCTTAGTCATATGATTCAAGGATTTGGAATATCAAGGTTATATCTATCAATATAAAAACAGAAATGTAGAAATCTTCAGAATCACGGACTCGAGCCTAACAGAGAAAGTAGATGAAACATTTTTTTTTTATTTAAAAAAAAAAAATCTTTCCTTTCAACAGCTACTTGAAAGTGAGCTTCTCCGATTATGATTGTGGCTCTTTTTGCTCAAGATAACTGCTTGACATTTGCTAAATCAGTCAGTGTCAGTCTTGCATACTCAATTTCCCTCCACTTGAAAGCTCTCTCCAACTTTGGCATTTTGCAATGGTCTGTCACTCAAACTGAATTTGCTATGTGTACTGATAAACAAAAGTCTGAAGACACACCAAACAAAAAGCATTTTATTTATTATTATTAAGAAAACTGAAATTGGTTTAATGTACAAAATATCGGTTTTTAGAAAATTCAGTGCCGGTAAAGTGTTAAGTTGCATTCGTCACCATAAAGCATCCTGTGATATGGGTTCACTTAGAGAATGATAAATCCGTTTTTTTTTCCTTTTCCTTTTTCTTTTTTTTTCTTTTTTTACCTTTTTGTTCACATCTTTACAATGACTGAATTGATAGGCTTTGGCATCTTAATAAAAGATACAAAATGTCAGAAAAGTTATGAGAAAAGTGACATTTTATGTGTTGGAAATACTGAAATGGTGCAACAGGATTGATTAGTTTAACATTTAAAGCTTTCCAGGAAGCAGAGATAAAAGTAAAGACCTTTAAAGCCAGAGGGTTATACATGTATGGAGTGTGGTACACTGAGCCAGTCCAGTGAAGGAAAATTTACTCTTTATCACCAACCTAAAAATTAAGTTTTATATCTAAAGGAATTTTTATTCGTCTAATAAAGCAAAAAACAGTAATCATCACAATGACCCGACTCCGTCAACTAGAACTGTGTATCCTGATAAAGGCAAAACTGGACAGCATGTGCATACATTTTTTGAAGGTTTTTTTTTACGGTTTTGCTTGTTTGTCACAATTAAATATTTTACATCATCAAACTAATTTTAATGCTGGATTAAGATAACCTGAGTAAGGAGAGACTAATTTGAACCCATAAGTTAATTTATCATGGTGAAAAAGCCACTGAACCAACCTTGCCCATTAGGGAAAAGGCAAGGCAAGGTAAGTTGATTTGTATAGCACATTTCAGGATAAGGACAATGCAAAGTGCTCTGCATGATTAAAACATAGGAAATTAAAAACTGAATAAAAGCAAGTCAAAAAAACAGAATAAAATGTAGGAAAATGTAAACAAAATAAAACAGAGGAAAATGGAATCTAAAAGCAAATATTAATGATTTTAAAAACAGTTGGACTACAAACAGTCAAGGTAGTCCTAAACAAATGTGTTTTCAATCTTGATTTAAGAGAACTCAGGCTTTCAGCACAGATACAGTCTTCTAGAATTTTGTTCTAGATAAGTAGAGTGTAGGAACTAAATGCTGCATTTCCATGTTTGATTCTGGTTTTGGGTATGTAGGGTAGGTTTGAATCAGAAGACCTGAGTGTTCTGGGAGATTGATACACTGATAGCAAATCTGTGATGTATTTAGATGCTAATCCATTCAATGCTCTATAGACTAAGAGACGGATTTTAAAGTCAATTCTCTCAGTGTAAAGACTGGGCTGATGAGCTCTACTTTCTTAGTTTTAGTTAGAACGCGGACAGCAGCGTTCTGGATCAGCTGCAGCTGTCTAATTGACTCTTTAGGCAGACCTCTAAGTACACCAATACAGTAATCAATTTAACTAAAAATAAATGCATGAATGAGTTTTTAAGATCCTGCTGGAACAAAAGTCCTTTAAGGTGAAAGAAAAGGGGGAGAGGACAGGATGAGAGCAATATAACATCCTCTGAGTCTGCTTCTGCACCTGCAAAGAGAGATATAAAAAGAACAGCAAAACCAACCGATAAGGTATTACAGGAACAAACAAACAACGCCTTGATTTCATCACTGAAGAACATACAGTATAATGTATTACAAAATGTGTAAAGTGACAGCTAGAGTAATAATAGGGGCTTTCTGTATAGAAGTGAATCTGTAAGTACCTGAATCCAAGCACCTGTAGGTGTCTGTGAGAGTGCACTTATGTATGTAAGGTTTTTCCATAAGACAGATGCTCAATAGTGGTTGTGAGGAGTCAAAATCTACTTGGAAGAGGGTAAGGAAAGGAAGGGAAAGTTTATTTATAAAGCACTTTTCTCTAACAAGACGATTCAAAGTGCTGTACATGAACAAAACAAAAACAAACAGATGAAGGAAAAATATTTCAGAGACAGAGGGAAAAACATTACAGAGGAAAGCACATTGCATTGGAATAGGGAATTTTAAAGATGCCCATATTACTACTACTAAGTGAGGCTTTAACAGCTAAAGTGGGACTTCAAAATATTTTGCCAGTGATTTTGGTTAAAAGATATAATGACTGCGATCAGTGTTCTTTAAGGCTTAACCAGCCACAATAATCTTCTCACATCAATGATTGTGTGCTCGCTTGTGCCTAATGGCTCTTAAGTTCCACAGCCCTGCAGCTGCGCTGCACCCTCTGACTCAGCTGACTGCAGGCTGCAGGGCTGATCAATTAAACTGACCTGAACCTTTAAAGACCCATCAATAAACAGCCATGTATGACACAACAGCATCTATTAAAGTGTAAGGGCTTTAACTCCTGGGCAAAAGTTACACAGCTACAGATAATAGTATAAGTATAGTCATTGACCAATAAAGGATTATGCATTTATTATGACCATATGAGTATGTTTGCTTAGAAGAAATCAATGCATGGATGTGCCAACATTTTATTCAACTTTGAAGACAAAACGGAAGTAATAATTTTTGGACCGATAGAGGAGAGATCAAAAGTTAGCACACAGCTTCATTTGCTTCTGCTAGTAACCACGGATCAGGTCCAAAATCTGAATATGGTGATAGACTCAGGCCTTAACCTCCAAACGCATCTAAACACAATTACAAGGTCGGCTTTCTATGACCTGAAGAACATTTCCAGGATTAAAGGATTAACGTCTCAGCAGGATCTGGAAAAACTAATCCATGCATGTATCTTTAGTCAAATTGATTACCGCAAAGGTTTTTACAGGTCTGCCTAAAAAGTGGATCAGACAGCTGCAGCTGATCCAGAACGCTGCTGCCCGCATCCTCCCTAAGACCAAGAAAGTAGAGACATCACCCCAGTTCTAAAGTCCCTTCACTGGCTCCCTGTGTCTCAGAGAATAGACTTTAAAATCCTTCTGTTAGTCTATAAATCCCAGAATGGCTTAGCACTTAAATAAATCAGACTTGTTATCAGTGTATCAACCATCCAGACCACTAAGGTCTTCTGGCTCCTGCCTACTCTGCATACTTAGAACCAGAACCAAACACGGAGAAGCAGCATTTAGTTCCTATGCTCTAGTTATCTGGAACAAACCTCCAGAAAACTGTAAAAGTGCTGAAAGCCTGAATTATTTTAAGTCAAGATTAAAAACACTTTAGGATTGCTTTTGACTGTTCCAGTTAAGCTGTTTTACTGAAACATCATTATTTCAACTTTGTAGTCCAACTGTTTTAAAATCAATAATATTTGCATTTAGTTTCCATTCTTCTTTATTGTTTTTATCATTTTTTTCCTACATGTTATTCCAACTGTTGTTTTACTTGCTTTTCTTCTGTTTTTATATTCCTATGTTTTAATCATGTAAAGTACTTTGCACTGTTCTTGTACTGAAATGTGCAATGCAAAAAAATGTGCCTTACCTTGCTTTTAGAATATAACTGGGTTGTTGTTACATAAAATGTATTTGTAAATCATGTTGATTATCCATCTATCTGTCCAATCAATTGTCTTCAGAGATCCTTGCAGTGATAGTTTTCATCTTGTTCTGGGAGATCCCAAAGAGTCCAGAGCGGCTGGACACATAGTCTTTTCTGTAGGTTGTGGGCCTGCTGCAGAGCCTCCTTCCAGGAGGCATCCTGCTCTGCACAAGAGCAACAGCGGCACGTCGACCTCTGAGCATGTGGGGAGCTCGAAGTAAAGGCTGATTTTAGTTGCTTGTATCCAGAATTCTTTCGGTCCTGATTCATATCTCATGACTTTAGATGTGTGTAAGAACATAGAACCTCACCACGACTCATCAAATTATTGTATTTACTACAAACAGATACCAATCTGTCTATCCAATTTTAGCTCCAATCTACCCTCACACGGGCTCAAAAGTCCATGAGTTGAAATCCTCAACATTGAAATGTATGTAAAAATTTTATTTCTGAATTTATGTTGTTTCCATTATGTTTCATATGCAAACTTCAGACCATTACAGTGCCTCTGCTTGCAGGTTTTTCTAAAGCCAATTTATTCCCAGAGGGAATGAGCCACTTGAACCTTTTTAAACTTCTTAGCACTGGTTTTCATCAACTCATTTTCCATCTTTCGACGTCATATACATTTCCTTCTTTATTATTTTCACTCATTTCTCAAAATACCTTCCCCCACCACTCAAACCTAGTTTTTCTTAAAGCTAGTAACGGGCAACAACTGCCCGTCCATCTCTCCCTGTTATGGACCCATGTTTCTTAAAGGATGCCAGAAGCAAGAACCTTCAAGCATCACTCCTCAACTACCACTCATAGCAGCTCTCCTCAGTCGTTGCATCATCACTTGTCATTGCACTCCTGTTGTTTATTCCCTTTCATTGGAAGGACTTTAGAATCCTTCTTTCTACTAGCCTTCTTTGACTTCCTAAGCTGCTCACAGTTTGCTCCAACCTCATCCAAGCACAATCCTTCCATTCATCCATGCCGTTCAGAAATCTCCATCCTCAGTCATAACACTCTGATCTTCACTCTCCGGAGTTGTGAAACTGACCAGCTTGCCGTCTCTTGTCCAGTTCATCTCTTCCGCCTTACCTCCGTCCTCAGCCCGTACGAGCCAGCCTCTAACAATGTTCAGTCCAGACTTTCAACAAACGCCTCGCCTCAAGAGCCACCGTTTGTCGCCGAGTCAGGAAGTCAAGCCACCCGATTCTAGTTCTCCAGACATCTCTGCCAAATCCTTTTGGGGTCTGGCATCTCTCCCGAACATTATTTCGCCCATTCTTTCAGAATAGGAGCCGCTTCTACAGCATCCAGCCAGGGTATCTCAGACCAAGCTTTATGTCGCTGGTCATCCCAGTTCCTATATCCGTAATGATCTCAACAATTTGCGCCATGCACACTATCGCCTCTGTTCCAATTAATTCAGGATCTTTTGGGGGTCCTTTGTGGGTTTGGGAAAAAATAAATGGAACAAGTTTTCCCGAAGAACATACCCCCATGTTGAGTCTTCATCTCCCAAGCCCTCTCCCCAGATGACCAAGCCAAGCTCATGCATCCATTCATCCCTTCATTCTTTCACCCCTTCATCCTTTCACCCCATCATCCCTTCCCCCCTTCATTCCTTACATGCAATAACATTGAAACATATCTTTGTGCCGTGGTCCTTGCTAATGAAATAGCAGTTAAAGAAACAATTGCACACAAACTAAATAAAAGTGTTTATGGTGAAGTGCCTGAGGACTGCAATGCTCCGGCGGCCGTTCTTACAGATTAGATTAAAGTTGATGCTATAAATGGCCTGGGTAACTCTCTTGAAGCACCCTCAGTTGACACGTGTTACTAAATCCTACAGAGATGCCATCTGCTACCGTGGTATCTGTTGGGAATGCTGACCTCTGTGGAGACCGAAGTCATCCAAAACTGATCACGTTCGGAAATGCAGACTGGCTTTCAAGTGGATTTAAACATTTCTTGACTGTATTTTATTTGTTTGTACATGAGAGTGCATGACACGCCAGGTGGAAAGCTCGTGTTTTCCGCTCATGTACATTTTTGGGCAGCAGAAGCTGTTTCCGAGAAAACATTTCTGAGACTGTGAACTTCCTCTCCTCTCGTTGCATTACATTTCTGGCCCCTAACTAGCAGCGTTAGACTCCTGTGATTAAGTCCAGACTGTGTAACTGACACCGCGGAGTTAGCTGTGGGAGGAATCACTTGCCTGGAGCGAGGGGTCGCGACACAGACGTACCAGGCTCTCTCCCCTCTGCGAGTGAGTGACAGGAAGAGGCAGCACGTCGATGCTTTTCACGTGGGAATCACAGCTTGCAGCAATATTAAAACAAAAAACGTCTGCGAGGGTTTTGTGGGAAAATTCAATTGTGAGTTTTTCAGTCCCTTAATGTTTGCCTTTATGTAAACTGCAGTCCAAAGTTTATTAGTTCAGATAACATTTTTTTCCTCCAAAGTAAGGAGCAGCTGTGTTTTCTGTCCTTCCCACAAGGTCACTTAATGGACAGGGTTTAAAAATAACTACTTCTAAAACTTCTTACTGCAACAATTACATTTTTCAATGCAGAAAAGAGTGCAGCTATACTTATTTATTATGATTTTTTTTATATATTTTTTTTACATTGTGTGCTGTTTACTAATTAACCAGTACTAATCGGGGGATTCTCTGTATATCATGACAACTGGATCGGACAGAAAAACCGCATTTGCCGTGACATTTGCCTAAACGGGAAACTTCAAAGTGCATTTGTCGCCATCTTTGACAGTGAAGACATCAGCTGTGTCAAGGTATCTGCTTTGCTGTCCTGAACCATTGTGCGGCTCTAATCAGCCGGAGAGTATTTGGAACTTCTCCTGACTACTGAGCCATACAATCTGCACACCTCAAAGACACCTTTCCTTATGGAGCAGCGGGGGGGCTGCTCGCGTTTCCGCTTGTAAGTTCTTCACTGAGTCTTGTGTAGAAGTTTGCAGGCTTATTACTCGAGGGGGGGTCTTCACTGTTTTCCTTGCGTGTCCCATGGGTGTCTTTTTCAGCTGTAATGAGGCCTCCTGGACCAGAAAGCTCTCTTTAAAACAGGGAGTAATGAGTCCTTGTTGGCAGCGAGGATGGGGATTTGCACTACTCAGTGGAAAGGGAAGGTCACCGAGAGGAGTTTTATTTTGGGAAACTGTCTCGTTTCTGAAGCAAACAGAGCTTAAAGGGAAACACTACAAAGTCGTAGTCCAGGAATTGACTATCGTGGTCCAAAGGCAATTCACTATCTTCAAAGTTCCTATGTTGAATTGACAGCTTATGTCCTATATCCTCGCCCAGATGGGGAGAATTATGTCTCGTAGCCGGCAATGGGATCTTACTGTAGCATTTACAGTGTAATCAACTTTTAAAATTCCTTCATTACCCTGGATTTATGTGGATGTCAGAAAGTCACTTACTGTCAGTCATAATTGTATTATTATTACAGACTTTTTCGTGATCTCATTACAGGAGTTTTGATAAAGATAATTTATGTTGGTTTATGGCTATGTTTAAAGTCTCATGAGAATCCACGTGTAATCAGAGCAGATTATTTATACGCTTTGACAAATTGTTTTTGTTTATTTTTAATTTTATTTTCAAATGTGTCCAGATTAACTTTGTATTGGAAGAAGGGAATGGTGGAATCTTAATCATCACAATCATCAAGGTCTTTCAAGATGTATTAAGATTCAACTTAAATCCCCCTAGGGAGTTTTAGAAAATCCCACCTTTAGAAATATCTTTAAATGTACAACAAGAAGGTCTTTGATAGATTTTACCTGTTTAAATCATATTAAACTGTGTAATGAAATATGAAGAACACACTAACATGGACACATTTGTTGGCGCTCCTGAAACAAAATTGTTAAAAAAAATAATAAATTTTTTTTTTCATTGACGTTAAATTCTAACCATTAATTTAGGTACATTAGTTTAGGAAAAATAAAGATCACATAATTAGATAGTATTCATTTTAACAACCCCATCAGTGGCACAATCATTGGTACATCTAAAATAAATGCAGTTTTCAAATTTATATACTTTACATTTTTTCAAGTTGGTCAAGCTAGAAACTTCTACATAGTAATTCATCACTTTGTAGCCAAGGAAAATATGTATGGCATGACATACAGAGACAGTTCTTTTAGTGTATGGCCACTTGACTATTTAATACAATGAGCTATTAGAATATTGTGGTGACCCAACCTTCTTTCTCAAAAACTGAAAAAACATATCAACAATTCCAAGTCAAAATATTGAGAATAAAGTTTAACCAGCACACATTGCCTATATTCTTTGTGTAAATTAGATTTTTACTTTATACTTTAAAATGATTTCTCTCCTGGCATATAAACATCCTGTTCATGTAGTCTTAGTGTGCTTTGACAGTTCACAGTTCAATTTCATAATTGAAATAAAATTTATACTTTTTTTCTCAATATTTAGACTTTATTTTGTAATGGAAAAAGGGAGAGAAATCCCTCCACAAAATAGTGACATTTTTTGTGATCTGTCCACCCAGATTTATCCTGGCTCTGATAAATTTGAGCAGGAAGGTAAGGAAGAAAAATATGCATAAAGTGTAACTCCCCCTAAACTGCTTATTCTGCAGATAAACTGCATAAATTGGGCCTAAGGGAACTACTTTAAAGGAGCATAATGTAAATTTTAGCCACTAGGGGCTTTAGTTAAACCAAAATGGGTCAGGTGACCTAAATCACCGTCCAGCGACAGATCCAACCCTCTCAAGTTACATAAGCGAGTTTTTAAGAGGGACAGCATGCATGGAGCATCAGTGTGTACCAAGTGCTGCATATTGACCTGGACAATTATTCAATATATCTCAAATTAAGCTAATACTTGGGTCAAAACTTACATTGTGCCACTTTACTGGTACTGTGTTTTTACTTTTTCATGTGAACTTGTTTAGCTCTGCAAAATTTGTCTTAGAACCATCTTAGTGCTGCCCTTTTAGCGTGGAACGGTGGCTATTGCAGTTGAATTTACCTATTAGTTAAAACGGTAAATGCTTTCGTCATCATAGCCTCAGGTACAAAAGCTTCTCAGTCAGACACATGTCCCCATAGCGGGTCAGGAGTTGGAACTGTAAGCATTGCCAGCATTGATCATAGCGTTTTGAAGGTTATCATTTTATTACAAATAAGTTAGCATAAGTTTGTTACTGCTTTGAACGTTAGCACATGTTTGCTATGATGCTGCTAACATTACTTTACCACTCAGAAACTGTATTCATTCTGTCCCCCACTGCCTCGGCAGCGCCGGCTTCAGTCATTGCTGAGTCAGTGGCTCGAACTGACAAGGCTCCTGTCCACTGGACTACTCAAAAGCTCCCTCAACCTCCTCTGGCGATGAGTGGGGTGAGAAATCCTCCACCTAAAAAGATTATTCGTGGCGTAACTACCAGTTTAACTCTGCTCACTCTCCAGGCTTCAGTATGTATAAATTTAGCTAGCTGTCACTGTCCTTCGTCCTGACCACAACCCTGCTCATCCCCACATGGCCCGCACATACTTGCGCATACTCAAGGCAGACTCTGCGTGAACTCTGAGCATACAGGTACGTGCAAAGCTCAATTTTTACGACCACATACGCGTACGCGGTGTCCCACTATAAACTGCTCAGCAGCAAGTCTTTACATCGAACTGTTTTATATGTGACGCTGAGTTTGATACACTGAGCTGTACCAAGCAGGCGATCATCAAGACGCGCGACAACACCCTTTCTGTTCGCACTGCTAGGTGTGCGCAAGGTGGGAGCCTGCTGGAAAACAAATGGCTCTAGGTGTTTAGCTAGCTAACCAAACATTTTACCATTTCTTCCACCACTTGGTTCTGCTGGCAGAAAATGTGGGATTGTAGGAATTTGCCACAAGAAATGTAGGCAACAGTACACTCGACTATGAAGGATAAAACATCTGCAGAGAGTCCACACAGCTCACAATATGCACACAGTACGCCCCAGTATGTGGGAGCCTTTAGCCCTGCCCCTCAGGGTCTCTTGGCACTGCCCACTTTGGTGGCATTTTTCAAAATTTGTCTCGTGTGGGGTTATACTTTCACAATGGGATGAGTTACACTTACTGTTTACACTTAATGTTTGAAAGAGGGTCAGTCTCCGTGACAACCATTTGACGTTATCTACATTCCAACTGGTTTCTTGGGAAAAAAAAAAAAACCTTTCTCTGCTGCTAACGAATACTTGTTGAGTTTGATAAACTCCTCCGAGACTTTCTCTGGAACTGTGAGATGGTTGTTCAGATAAGACTAAGATTGTATGACAATATGGGTCATTGTTAAGTATGGGTGACAATTTGTGAGGGTGTAGGAATATATCTTCCAAAGTCAATGGGAACCTTGTTCAAGAGCATGGCGTGCTGAACTGTTTCAAATACCAGGAGGAAGCAAAATATGGTGGCCTCTAAAAGGAAACCAAAAAATGGGGAAGCCGTTTTTCTTTTGTAACATAATGATTCAAAAACACATGGCCAATTCAGCATAGAAATGGTTCATCACACACAAAATGTACTTTCTTCCATGGCCAAACTGTTTAATTGACTAAAGAGACCATAATAGAGGACCCAGGACTACATGATCTAGAGAGATTTTGGAAGAGAAACAGTCATAGATCCCCTCTCGTTGCATGCTTCAAACTTATATAGTGTTATAGGAGAATACTTACTGCTTTTTTTATTTTCAAAAAGTGGTTAGTCGTAAACTTTTTGCTGCTGGTAAACGTTTACCAGCAACAATTTTGTAATGATCTCCTGACGAGAAGTTTTTTGTCCACAAAACAAATGCAATGAATAAAATTGCATCTGTAAAATGCAAATAATCTAATATCAGTTTTGCTAATATCAGTTAGCAAAAACGCTAGCCAAATAAAAACACAAACAGATCTTAGATTAGAGTTTGTAGCCGTCACAAAAACAATCCTCTCGATGGAAAACAGAAACAGCCGTGTCACTCCATGTTACCTTTTCACCTGAAAATCGGTGCCCACCCTACACCGACCCAATGTGAGGTGGAAAACCGAGTGCACTGCACCTGCTAACCTCAGGTGGGTTAGAGAGGCCATGGTGGCAGCTTCCAAAGCGCCTCACATCATCCTTCAGCACAAGGAAAAGCGGCCTCTCAGCCCTGCCACCATGACACATTCGAGCATAATTGGCTCTGACAAGAGGGCAAATCATCAACACAGTCCTGATAAGCATTACAGCCAGATGACAGCGTACAGAAGTGTATTAGCAACAGTGTGACATATCACATTACCACTGTGAATACAATGAAGGAGATACGGAACACTGTGGCACCCTCAGTGAGCATCCTTTTTCTTATTCCAGCCAGAACACTAATCCCCATTTGTCATAGATGCTTTTTGGCACATAGATAAAAGTATCAACACCATAAATGTCTTATACATGAGGTAATACTTTGGATTCGCTTTGAAGAGTTTTTTTTATAGTAATTTTCTTTGTTGGGATTCATTTTATAGATCCATGTTTTAATCATTATTTAGCACTGAGCAATAGTAAGACACAGTGAGTTAGGTGAAGGCTAAAAAAACAATAAAAATTACATTTTTGAGGTTAACTCAGAGGTATTGGAAATAAAAAAACTGCAACTCGTTTTCATAACTTATCTATATGCGTTTAATTTGATTGCAGCGTTTATGACAAAGTCCAAAAGCGGATTTCTGACATGCGCACCATGGAAAATCCATTTCCCTTAATTGTTTTACCGCTTGCATCAAAGGCAGTGCCATGTGTAACGGGAGCCTTCAGATACTGGGACAGGTCTTGAACCTGATAACTTGTACATGTTTTATAGCTGTTACATTATAAATTATTTCCACAGGCCGGGGGCCTTGAGGGATCGTATTCTCTCAGCTTCAGTTACTGGTAACATCTTTTAATGATATTAACAAATTTGCAGCTCTAGTATTTCAGCCATATCTTGGAAATCTTAAACGACTCCATGGTAAATACTTGGTTATGATATTATCAGGCACAGCCCATTGTGAGCTGGGTGGATCGTATGGCTATTAAAAGTGAGCCAGTAGTGGTAATAACTAAGCTCATAAAGGTCCATGTTGGTGTTTAACAGCCTGGCTTGCATTTCCTGTTACAAGACTCAGATCTTGGCTGGAAAAGCTGGAAAACAGTGTTTTTACTGGTTTAGAAAACAGCTTTTTATGGTTTGTTTTTCATGGCTCCATGATGCTTTGTTAAACCTCTCATTAACCTTATATTTAACTTCCTCTGTTATATTTGACACAGTAATGCATCTCGTCTTGAACGGTACCATAACTAATGAGGCCCTTTAAAGGGTTTCATAGTTTTAAGGTTCACCTTTTTTTCAGTCGTCTTTATATTGCGTAGCCTCACACCATTTGCACCTATGGAATTTCTCAGAAAACTGACTCAGTTTGTAAATACCTTTCCTTATACCTCTCCATTTTCTTTATATAGAGGTCATTGTGTTTATTGAGAGGCATTGTGTTTCCAGTACAGCTGCCAATAAATTGTAGTCCTCACAGCAAGGGAAAGGGTTTATTTGAGTGCAATTAATTCAGTGACAGAAGTAAATTATGGCTCAGAGCAAGACGGAGAACCATAGAACAAACAACCATGCACAGAGAAACCCATATCTAAGGGCAATTTAGAGTAAGCCATTAATCGTCCAGTCATTTTTTTTAGACTGTGGGAGGAACCCTGAGTACCTGGTGAGAATGCACAAATACAGAGGGGAGAACATGCAATCTCCATGCAGACTTCCACTGGAAGGGATCCAAACCGAGGACCTATTTCCTGCAAGGCAACAGTGCTACCAACTGCACCACTGAGGAGTGCCCTTACTGTATAGTATCAGATCACTGTACAGTATACATATTATTATAATTTTATAATTAAGAATATATTATATGCTTAATATTATAAACTCAAGAAACGTGTATGCCGTCATTGTTGTGATTAGACAACAAACATTGACAGGTGCTTATGAACTGTTAATATTCAACAGTTTGTGAACCTCCCTGATTAATAAAGTAAGTACACCCCTTTAGGGGAGAACGTGCCCATCTCTACCAGAGCTGTGGCCTGTGGCTTACTTAAAGGAAATGCTTGGTCAGGGGTGGCTTTGACAAAAAAAAAAACAACAACTTGGAAACTGCTACCAACTCCTTCCACTAGCATGTAGTGTCGAGAAACTTTAGAGAGAATCCATACACATGGTGTATAGCATTACCATATAACCATATCATATTCATAAAATTTTAATATTATTGAAAGGTTCATTTATTTGAGTGACTCAAATCACTGAGTGAAACATGTTGTATTGATCCATTACACACAGACTGGTGTTTTCAAACCTTTCTTTCAGTTGATTATGAGGAAGTTCAGCTTAGAAAGATTAGATATTACATCAGACCACCAAAAAAACAAAAACGTGTTAACACAAAATTTGTAGTACTGAGATGTGAGCTTAATGAAAAGTGTGTTTAATACGTGCTCTGAGGTTGTTATTTTTAAAAAGGTATTTTAATTAAAAAACAAAAAAAAACAAGCCTCTTCAGAACTGATTTACATTTTTTTTAATAAGAATGTATAAACACTATAGTAACTTAGCAAGAGACATTCCTTTGGTGAAACAATCCACATAACTTGCTATCTTACCTTCACATTTGACCACATTAAAAAAAGTAATTTTTCATGAGGCTTGAGTCCCCATCCTGATTATTTAAAGAGCAAGTCTCAGTCTGAAGTCTTCGTTTTTGCGACCTAAGGGTGACTCCAATCCCAGTGTCTTGATTCTGTGGCTAGCATGTTCTCCCTGTACTTGCTTTCTACAGCTTCTCCGACAATACTCTGTTGCCTGAATATTATGGAATTCCTTATCCCCCTTTCTGTTTCTCGTTCAATGCAAATAGAATTATGCACAAAATAATAAGCTGCCAGATAGTCTGAGGCTTGAAGCCTTACTCTACGTCTGTGGCCACACAAACCTGACAACTTGTGATCCCAGCATTGGACTATGCCGAAGCCCATCTTATCCAAAGACAGGGAGAAGGATTTACTCACACTAATGGAGTTCACGGTTGCAGAATGTCAGCTATAGATTCACAGACGGAATAGTGACAGTACAGAGTTTGAAATGAGGATTGGTTAAAGCATTGCTATATGAGCAGTAATGGATAGTTTCGGAAAAGAACTTCCTTCTGTCTCTTTTTGGTAGTGTTTCCAACTTTAAGCAAACTGTAGAGCATGTGGAAAGGTTTCTCCAAAGCTTCTCTGAATCAGACTTAGAAGGGCAGATACAACATCAGACCAGACAGCTATTTATGGGAGATGACAGTTTGCAAATATCTCAATCTGGGGAAAGACACCTCGGGTGACAATAAGGAAGGCCGTGAAACCGGAGTAGTCAGCAGCCAGAATTTATTTCATCAGACTTTTTTTTTTTTTTCAGTGAGGTGCATTTGTCTGACAGCATGGGGTTACTGGTAGGCCTGTCATACCACCCACAAATGTATTCGTCACAGCAGTCTCTCTACAAGGACCAAAATTATATCAAATTAGAGAGGAAAAACTAATAACTGTCAGGGTTTCTCTGTGCTGCTCTACTCTAACTCTATTCCTCAGGTGTGTCTGGTTGGCTGAGGAGGCGTGGCCCACACCTGCAGCTCGTTGCAGGCGGCTTCCTCTGGCTTCTTAAGCAGAGCGCTGACAGATGGAAGACGCCAGAGCCTTAACCAGTCGTGGTACGACGTGGCCTCTGTCCCCTACTCTCGGAAACAGCTTGTGAGTTTTTGCTCTTCGTTTTTTGACTAATTTTTGGATCTCTGTTTTGCCTCAGATTTTGGTGCTTGGATGCACTCACCCGTCTTGACGTCTCGTTCCGAAGAAACAGACCAGCAGAACCGGCCTGCTCAGATTTTGCTCTGGCGCCCCCTCATACTTCCTGGATGTTACCCAGCGAGGCCTGAGATCCCACTCTCCCGGTTTCTGCTGGTTCTGCATTCACTCTGGTCAATCCATCTGTCAACCGTTGCCGACGAGGTTCGCTCAGGATCCCTCGCCAGTTACACCAGACGTCCTCAGCCACTAGCCGCCTATCTCCAGCTGAGTAGAATCATAGAGTACTCCGACGCTACTTCTTCCCGGTTAGGTCCGCCCAGCCCAATGGTAAGCAGCGCACTTCTAGCAATTCCTCCTGGTTCTACTTTCAGAGTTTCTTACTTCCTCTTTTCTTACAGACTCTCCAGCCGTGACGTTCTGACCCAGCCGACTCACCCGTAGTTCCGTCCGTAGATCTGCCTGTTTCCAAAAATAAACATCTTAAAACTGTGCATTGCCTCCCGATCGTATCTGCATGTGGGCTCGTCACCTGAAAACCATGACAGAAGAAGGCTCTGGCCACCAAAGTCCAGCGGATACGTTCGGGCGGCAGATAGCCGCACAGCAAGAGCAGATGCAGTCGCTGGTTTAGCCGTCAATTCTACACAGGAAACAGCTTCATAGATTAGCCGCTCAGTTTAGCCAGCTCATGGACACAGTCACTTCCGCAGATGACGTCGCCTGTCACTCCAAAACACTTAGCACCCCGCCTCCCGTCGCTCCGAGCACTGATAATCAGATTTGGGCTCCGCCACTTGAGGGCGCGTCACCTAGTCCGGATAAATTCTCCGGTGACCATGGGAGTTGCGGAGGTTTCCTTTTTCAGTTGTAAACTGGTGTTTAACCGATCCCCTCAGACATTTGCCTCAGATGAGGTTAATTTAAAACTATTTTTTCACCCGAGTTAGATTCGGCTCACCAGTCTCGTCATCTCCTCTCGTTAAAGCAGCACGGTCGACGCGTATCAGACTTCTCTGTGGAGTTTCGTACGGTTGCCGCTGTGGCGGATTGGCAACCAAGACCGTTAAAGGGCAGTAGTATTTTTTTCAGGGCTCTTGATGAATCCCTTAAGGATGAATTAACCCCGGGTTGAGGAACCCGAGGATTTTGAGGATTTTGTGGCGTTTAGCTATCCGTTTGGATTCCCGGCTACGTAGTCGGAGCCGAGTTAGACCGAACCAAGTCTTGCGATCATCCACCTCTTCCACGCTCACCCATAGGAACCCCGGTCCACTCCACCACCTCCCGAACCCATGCAGTTGGGCCAGGTTGGTTTAACTAATAAGGAGCGTCAACAGCGCTTCTCGGGCAACTTATGCCTATACTGTGGAGGGGGAAGGTCATTCCTAAGAGATTGTCCGGTTCGGCCAAAAGACCCAGTCCGCCGTTCGTAACGGGGGAGAACGGTGGACGATAGTAGTTCTAGCCCCCGAGTAGTCACTAAGGCGCCTTCTCTTTCTCGCTTATATTTGCCAGTCACGTTAATGTTTGACCAGGATACTTTCGATGTCTCGGCTCTAGTTGATTCCGGTTCGGATTTCAACTTAATTGACCAAACCATAGTGGATCAGCTTCGTGTGCCGGTCGAACCTTTACCCGAGCCTCTCCGGGGTGTCGTCTTTAGATGGGCAGAGTTTAACTTTAATCACCCATCGCACCCGACCATAGTAGTGATAGTTTCTGGTAACCACCGGGAACAACTTTCGTTTTTTGTCTTCCCTGTAAAGCGTTCACCCGTTGTTTTGGGTTTAGCCTGGTTAAGTGTCCACAGCCCGCAGTTTAACTGGGCCGAGTCCCGACTAGAATCTTGGTCTCCAGCTTGTCATTCTCGTTGTTTACAGTCCGCTCGCCCTGTATCTGTTACCCCTTCTCTGAGACAGAATCTGGGGACGTTATTGACCTCTCGCTAGTTCCGGAAGAATACCACGATCTACGGAGGGTATTCAGTAAGACTCAGGCTTGTTCACTTCCCCCACATCGCCCTTACGATTGCGCTATTGACCTATTGCCTGGGGCTCCACTACCGGTGAGTCGGCTCTACAACATCTCCAGGTCAGAACGTCAAGCGCTCGAGAAGTATATAGGGAATCTCTGGCTACTGGGTTAATCCGTCCTTCATCCTCCCCATTGGGCGCCGGCTTCTTTTTTGTCGGTAAGAAGGATGGAACCCTTCGACCCTGTATCGATTATCGAGGGCTTAACCAAATAACCGTTAAGAATAAGTACCCGCTCCCTCTATTATCCTCAGCTCTCGAGCCAGTCCAGAATGCCAAGATCTTTACTAAACTTGATCTGCGCAACGCTTATCATTTGGTTCGGGTGAGACAGGGGGATGAGTGGAAAACGGCCTTTAAGACCCCGCTAGGTCACTTTGAGTACCTAGTCATGCCTTTTGGTTGTGCAATGCTCCGGCAGTTTTTCAAGCACTGGTGAACGATGTCCTTCGGGATTTTTTGAATGTTTTTGTTTTCGTCTATCTAGACGATATCCTGATTTACTCTCGTGACCTAGAACAACATAAACAACACGTCCGTCTTGTTCTCCAGCGATTATTAGAAAATCGCTTATTTGTTAAGGCCGAGAAATGTGATTTTCACCAGTCTTCTGTTTCCTTTCTTGGTCTTGTTTTAGAGGGCGGACAGGTGAAGTCTGATCCAGAAAAGATAAGGGCAGTAGTGGAATGGCCTGTTCCTGAGTCGCGCAAACAGCTCCAACGCTTTCTTGGTTTCGCTAACTTCTATCGGCGCTTTATCAGGAACTATAGTCAGGTAGCTTCTCCATTACATGCTCTCACTTCCCCCAAGGTTCCTTATGTCTGGAGTCCAGAGGCCGAGGAGGCTTTTAGTAGACTTAAGTCTCGTTTTTCCCAGGCTCCCATACTAGTTCACCCCGATCCAGCCAAACAGTTTATTCTAGAGATCGATGCCTCTAATACCGGGGTGGGAGCAGTTTTGTCCCAACAGTCTGAGGTTGACTGTAAGTTACATCCTTGTGCGTTCTTCTCCCGTCGTTTATCCCCGGCAGAGCAGAACTATGATGTAGGTAATCGTGAGCTACTAGCTATTAAACTAGCGTTGGAGGAGTGGCGGCACTGGTTAGAGGGATCCGAGCAGCCCATCATAATATGGACAGATCACAAGAACCTCTCCTATCTGCAGTCAGCCCGTCGACTCAACTCAAGACAGGCCCGTTGGTCTTTGTTTTTCTCTCGATTTAACCTCACCATCACCTACAGACCCGGCTCCAGAAATGTCAAGCCTGATGCACTGTCCCGTCTGTTTACCTCTTTTGAACAAGAGAGGGAGCCGGAACCGATTCTTCCTCCCACTTGTACTGTTGGAGCGCTGCATTGGGATCTGGAGGACAGAATCAGACAGGCCCACTTTAGACCCGGACCCAGGTACAGGGCACCTGGACTTAAGTACGTTCCCCAGTCTGTTCGTCTGAGGTTCTACGCTGGGAGTCATGACACGAAGTTTTCCGCCCATCCGGGCATTTTTAGACCCCAGTCCCAGGTCTCCCGGCGTTTCTGGTGGCCTTCATGGACTAAGGATGTTAGAGAATATGTTCTAGCCTGTCCCGTTTGCGCCCAGAATAAGTCCTCTACTCAGCCACCTTCCGGTTTGTTTAATCCTCTTCCCATCCCCAGACGTCCATGGTCCCACATTGCGATTGATTTCGTTACCGTCTCCCCTTGTCCCAAGGTATGTCAACTATCTTGACGGTAGTTGATCGGTTTTCTAAGTCCTGTCATCTTATTCCCATCCGCAAATTACCCAACGCCCTCCAGGACAGCCCAGCTCCTTATCAAACATGTGTTCAGACTTCACGGCATCCAGTTGACATCCTCTCTGACCGGGGTCCTCAGTTATCTCCCAGGTCTGGCGGCACTTTTGCTCTGCTCTGGGTGCCCGTTATACACTCACCTCAGGATATCATCCTCAGACAAATGGCAAAACTGAACGCATGAACCAGCAACTAGAAACTACTCTCCGCTGCCTTACGTCATCTTCACCCTCTGACTGGAACAAGTTTTTGCCCTGGGTGGAGTATGCCCTTAACTCACACATCACCTCAGCTACTGGACGTTCACTTTTGAAGTTGCTTTAGGATATCAGCTCCACTTCTACCCACAGATGAACTCAGGATTCCTTCACCTCCGTTAACGACTACATTGCTCGCTGCCAGGATCTGGAGAACAACTATCACTGCCCTCACTCGCACCGCAGAGCGGAGCAAGAGGTTTGCCGACCAGCACCGCCGACCAGCTCCTCAGTATCGCCCCGGTCAGAAGGTTTGGTTATCTCCAGAGACGTTTTGTCCAACCCATCCGCTAAGAAGCTTGCCCCGGTTCATGGTCCCTATGAGATAGAGACAGTGATTAACCCGAGCACGTCCGTCTACGTTTGCCCCCTCACTCCGAGTACACCCTACTTTCATGTGTCCCAGATAAGCCCGTTTGGACAGCAATTGTGCCCTCCTCCGGAACCCCTTCCCCCCCCAGGACAGTCAGAACCCTCGGGTTTCAGGGTTGTGGATGCCCGTCGGCGAGGTAGGGGGTCAACAAACCCTCTCGACTGGGAGGGTTGTAGCTCTGAGGGCGCTCATGGGTTTCCGCAGCTACTATCTTGAATAAGGACTTGATTTAGATTTGTGGGCTACTCAGCCCAGCACCTTCGTCTGGGCCGCCAGGAGGCGGCCGTTGAGGGGGGGGGTAGTGTCAGGTTCTCTGTGCTGCTCTACTCTAACTCTATCCTCAGGTGTGTCTGTCTGTTGGCTGAGGAGGCGTGGCCACACCTGCAGCTCGTTGCAGGCGGCTTCCTCGGGTCTTAAGCAGAGCGATGACAGATGGAAGACGCCAGAGCCTTAACAGTAGTGGTTACGACGTGCCTCTGTCCCTACTCTCGGAACACCAGTTGTGAGTTGTGCTCTTCGTTTTTTGACTAATTTTGGATCTCTTTTTGCCTCAGATTGTGGTGCTTGGATGCACTACCGTCTTGACTTCTCGTTCCGAAGAAAACAGAACAGCAGAAAGCCTGCTCAGATTTGCTCTGGCGCTCCCTATACTTCCTGGATGTTACCCAGCGGGCTGAGATCCCCTCTCCCGGTTTCTGCTGGTCTGCATTCACTCTGGTCAATCCACTGAAACCGTTGCCGACGAGGTTCGCCTCAGGATCCCTCGCCAGTTACCACAGCGTCCTAGCCCTAGCCGCCTATCTCCAGCTGAGTAGAATCATAGAGTACTCCCGACGCTACTTCTTCCCGGTTAGGTACGCCCAGCCCAATGGTAAGCAGCGCACTTCTAGCAATTCTCGGTTCTACTTTCAGAGTTTCTTACTTCCTCTGTTACAGACTTCCAGCCGTGACGTGCTGACCCAGCGACTCACCGTAGTTCCGTCCGTAGACTGCCTGTTTCCAAAAAATAAACATCTTAAATGTGCATTGCCTCCGATCGTATCTGCATGTGGGCTCGTCACCTGAAAACCATGACAATAACTGGGAGACACTACATTTTTGCCGTGTACAAAATCAAATTTTTTCTTAGTACCATAACATCATTTCTAACATGCCTGTGCAAATGCTCAGTTATCCGGGTCATCGCGACAGCAATCCATAGGAGGCATCTAGGTTTCTGCTCAGTTCGTTCTGAAAACGTTTCAACACCTATCCGGGAGTCTTTGTCAATTCTGGTGACTCGCACTTGAGCAACAATGGTTTTACATTAATTATAAGTAATTCAAAATAACTGAATCAACACCTTTATTCTACAAGGTGAACCATGTATGAGAAACAATAAGACATATCAAATATAGACCTATTTGTAAGCTGCTGTTACTGAAATTTTCTTACTATAAATCAATCTTGGTTTTTCTGTGTTGCCAAAGTTTGAACACGCAATGGTGCCCAACGTGTCAATTGTCTAGCTGTTTATTTGAAGTCAATTGAAGAAACTGAAGGTAATCCTTTTTGTTATTGCTTCATTCACCTTGTGCAGTGCACCAGGACCACTGGTAATAAAACAGTCCCACACCATGATGCTGCCACCTCCATGCTTGACATATGGTTGAGATTTCCTCACTCGACCCCTTCAAATATTATGGGTAAACAGTTCAATCTTTGTCTTGTTGATAATGATTTTTCTTTTTCTTTTTTTTTTTTGGAGCCAAATGTAATGGGCATCTGGAAATTTCAGTCATGTACAAAAGGTTTCTTTTAGAGCAGGGAATTGTTTCTTGTCCAAACCATGTTGAGGTAAAACTGAGACTGAGAGAGTGGAGATCCTTTACGTCCATTTTGATGTACAACCTGCTTCACTGTAGACAAGAACACTGATTTTCCAGCAGTTCCCAGTTCCTGCCAGGCTTTAGCCTTGGTGGTTGGGTTGTTCTTGAACAGTCTAACCAATTATGGTTTGGATGGTTGAAACCTAGACACAACTGGGTGTTCCCAAAGGGCAATGATCTCAAACACATGTCTGAACTGGTTGTGTCTGAACCAAGCAGGCTAACATTAAGTTACAGAGGAGCCATGGCAGAATCCCCAAATTATTTCTGTGTCAGAAAATAGTGGTCTATGTTGGTGAAGATTCTCATTCATCCAGGTCATGATCAATCCAAAAAAGGTAAAATAATTAGAAAAATGGACTTCTATTCTGAAGCTGAAGATGTTTCGCTTTTCTATCCAGGAAGCTTTCTCAATTGAAAATGTCTGGAGTAGTGTGGAGTTCCAAGCTTTACAGACCTGCTGGTGAGGCTTCTTTAGAGCTGGATTCGCATGTAGATTCACCTGGAACTGATGCCCCTCTCAATGGGAGAGTTCGTTAGCCTGGCTCACAGAGAAATGTTGTGGTCACATGCATCAAGGTGTTTCACCCAAATTCACACGTCCATTCTTTTAACCTTTTTTGGATTAAAGAGGGTGGTCAATTTAACACCAAGAGGCCAGTTGATGTCAACACTTTCTGTTGACATCAACTGGCTGTTGATGTCAACAGAAAGTGTCTGGTTGAGAGATTAGCCTCTAAGAGACATTTAGTCAAATGTTACTCAGGGTGTATGCATATATTTCAGCCAGTTTCTTTCTTTCTGTCTGTCTGTTTGTCCGTCCATATTTTTTTTCTTGAGTATGTGTGGTGTTAGAGAAAATCCGCAATAAATGATTCATATAGTGCACCCGATTCTGGTTTCAAGTAGGTTGCATTTTTTATGGTCTTTACACCCTGAAAAAAGCAGGTTAAATGCATACAATATGGTCCAAAATGAATACCAAATGCATCACTCTGATCAGTATATGTAAACTTCTCTTGTGTGGTTTGTTTTGTAAACGTTTTGTTGCATGTTTGTTTACCACCAAACTAATCACAAATGTGTTATTAAGTATTACATGCAAAGTGTTAGTGGTTGTTAAGTGTGTAAGCCTGTAAACATTATGCTTTTTTTTACCCAACAAAGACAAAAAAAAACCTTCAACTCAGAGCTTTTACTCCTTCTAAATTTTGATAGAGACTTTGAATGTGCTAATTAGACTAGAGATTCCTAAACAGATGGCTTTATATGACTATAAATACCGCACCCCGAACTAGGAATTAAATTTTGGTCTATTCTCAATTGCATTGATCGGTTCTGCTGTGTACTACCTTACCACAAACAGACCAGCTCACATTGCACTTTCTAAAGATTGACAAATCGGGCTGACTTTTCGGGATCAAAGTGGTGTCAAAACCAATGACTTCCCCGAGGCACTGAATCAGAGAGATGGGAAACCCTTTTCCTCGCAGGTATGTATCGCTGACTGTTACAGCTGTACAACACCGTAAATCAAACAAGGAAAGTATTTTTTTAAGGAAGCAAGTTAATTCCTCCTAAAATCTGGGGGGCAAG